>NW_028142073.1:217500-231036 GCF_055691185.1 Crinia signifera | reverse complement strand
TCTCCTGAAAATTTCGTTTTTTCTGCGTTTACGGGAAAAGTTGAGGTCCGACCCGCAAAAGTGGGGTATCGTATAAATCACCTTTTAAAGACGCACATTTCTGGCCCCCCAAAAATGGGCATTTCAAATGAGAAATGAGTCCAATGAACAAAATAGGGTGAATAAGTATGTATTTCAGGGGTGAGTTAGCAGGTTATTGCGGAAGTAAGTCCTCATATTTTTGGAGGTTGCAGGGGCCACTACACCATTCAAAATAGGCAGGCTTTAGCATTTGCAGTTAGGCCCTGTAGGATGATTTTAGCTAAAAAGTGCCCCAAACACTCAAACGGGCTTGTATCTGGGAAGGGAAAATATGGGAAACATGACTTAGACACCAAATGATACACTGTATGCCATGTTTCCAAATTTTTATGCACAGTGGTTACAGCATGAAGCGAATGCATGTGAATATACAAAGGTGCATTGCATTAAACAAGTCCACTGAGCGTCCCAAAATGGCCGGCCTGCTTTCATCCATCAATTGTTCTAAATTTTTCATTACCCAATGAGCTGAGGTGGAGTCTTAGCCAGTGGTATCATCAGGGAGGTGTGTAAAGCACTTTAGGCTAGACAGCCAATCAGCTGCCAGCTTCCATCTGTCAATCAAATACAGCAGCCAATTTGAAAGCTGCCCATTGATCAGCAGGCCCTTTATGACATCACAGACAGACCCTCAGAACTACCTGCGCATGTCTAATGGCTGGCTGTCAGTTGGGCGGGTGGGTGGCAGAGGGAGGGGATGTCTGTCTCGTTTCTCCTGAAAATTGCGGTTTTTCTGCGTTTACGGGAAAAGTTGAGGTCCGACGCGCAAAAGTGGGGTATCGTATAAATCACCTTTTAAAGACGCACATTTCTGGCCCCCCAAAAATGGGCATTTCAAATGAGAAATGAGTCCAATGAACAAAATAGGGTAAATAAGTATGTATTTCAGGGGTGAGTTAGCAGGTTATTGCGGAAGTAAGTCCTCATATTTTTGGAGGTTGCAGGGGCCACTACACCATTCAAAATAGGCAGGCTTTAGCATTTGCAGTTAGGCCCTGTAGGATGATTTTAGCTAAAAAGTGCCCCAAACACTCAAACGGGCTTGTATCTGGGAAGGGAAAATATGGGAAACATGACTTAGACACCAAATGATACACTGTATGCCATGTTTCCAAATTTTTATGCACAGTGGTTACAGCATGAAGCGAATGCATGTGAATATACAAAGGTGCATTGCATTAAACAAGTCCAATGAGCGTCCCAAAATGGCCGGCCTTCCTGCTTTCATCCATCAATTGTTCTAAATTTTTCATTACCCAATGAGCTGAGGTGGAGTCTTAGCCAGTGGTACCATCAGGGAGGTGTGTAAAGCACTTTAGGCTAGACAGCCAATCAGCTGCCAGCTTCCATCTGTCAATCAAATACAGCAGCCAATCAGAAAGCTGCCCATTGATCAGCAGGCCCTTTATAACATCACAGACAGACCCTCAGAACTATTTGTGCATGTCTAATGGCTGGCTGTCAGTTGGGCGGGTGGGTGGCAGAGGGAGGGGATGTCTGTCTCGTTTCTCCTGAAAATTGCGGTTTTTCTGCGTTTACGGGAAAAGTTGAGGTCCGACGCGCAAAAGTGGGGTATCGTAGAAATCACCTTTTAAAGACGCACATTTCTGGCCCCCAAAAAATGGGCATTTCAAATGAGGAATGAGTCCAATTAACAAAATAGGGTGAATAAGTATGTATTTCAGGGGTGAGTTAGCAGGTTATTGGGGAAGTAAATCCTGATATTTTTGGAGGTTGCAGGGGCAACTACACCATTCAAAATAGGCAGGCTTTAGCATATGCAGTTAGGCCCTGTAGGATGATTTTAGCTAAAAAGTGCCCCAAACACTCAAACGGGCTTGTATCTGGGAAGGGAAAATATGGGAAATATGACTTAGACACCAAATAATACACTGTATGCCATGTTTCCAAATTTTTATGCACAGTGGTTACAGCATGAAGCGAATGCATGTGAAAATACAAAGGTGCATTGCATTAAACAAGTCCAATGAGCGTCCCAAAATGGCCGGCCTGCCTGCTTTCATCCATCAATTGTTCTAAATTTTTCATTACCCAATGAGCTGAGGTGGAGTCTTAGCCAGTGGTACCATCAGGGAGGTGTGTAAAGCACTTTAGGCTAGACAGCCAATCAGCTGCCAGCTTCCATCTGTCAATCAAATACAGTAGCCAATCAGAAAGCTGCCCATTGATCAGCAGGCCCTTTATGACATCACAGACAGACCCTCAGAACTATCTGTGCATGTCTAATGGCTGGCTTTCAGTTGGGCGGGTGGGTGGCAGAGGGAGGGGATGTCTGTCTCGTTTCTCGTGAAAATTGCGGTTTTTCTGCGTTTACGGGAAAAGTTGAGGTCCGACGCGCAAAAGTGGGGTATCGTATAAATCACCTTTTAAAGACGCACATTTCTGCCCCCCCAAAAATGGGCATTTCAAATGAGAAATGAGTCCAATGAACAAAATAGGGTGAATAAGTATGTATTTCAGGGGTGAGTTAGCAGGTTATTGCGGAAGTAAGTCCTGATATTTTTGGAGGTTGCAGGGGCCACTACACCATTCAAAATAGGCAGGCTTTAGCATTTGCAGTTAGGCCCTGTAGGATGATTTTAGCTAAAAAGTGCCCCAAACACTCAAACGGGCTTGTATCTGGGAAGGGAAAATATGGGAAACATGACTTAGACACCAAATGATACACTGTATGCCATGTTTCCAAATTTTTATGCACAGTGGTTACAGCATGAAGCGAATGCATGTGAATATACAAAGGTGCATTGCATTAAACAAGTCCACTGAGCGTCCCAAAATGGCCGGCCTGCCTGCTTTCATCCATCAATTGTTCTAAATTTTTCATTACCCAATGAGCTGAGGTGGAGTCTTAGCCAGTGGTATCATCAGGGAGGTGTGTAAAGCACTTTAGGCTAGACAGCCAATCAGCTGCCAGCTTCCATCTGTCAATCAAATACAGCAGCCAATTTGAAAGCTGCCTATTGATCAGCAGGCCCTTTATGACATCACAGACAGACCCTCAGAACTACCTGCGCATGTCTAATGGCTTGCTGTCAGTTGGGCGGGTGGGTGGCAGAGGGAGGGGATGTCTGTCTCGTTTCTCCTGAAAATTGCGGTTTTTCTGCGTTTACGGGAAAAGTTGAGGTCCGACGCGCAAAAGTGGGGTATCGTATAAATCACCTTTTAAAGACGCACATTTCTGGCCCCCCAAAAATGGGCATTTCAAATGAGAAATGAGTCCAATGAACAAAATAGGGTGAATAAGTATGTATTTCAGGGGTGAGTTAGCAGGTTATTGCGGAAGTAAGTCCTGATATTTTTGGAGGTTGCAGGGGCCACTACACCATTCAAAATAGGCAGGCTTTAGCATTTGCAGTTAGGCCCTATAGGATGATTTTAGCTAAAAAGTGCCCCAAACACTCTAACGGGCTTGTATCTGGGAAGGGAAAATATGGGAAACATGACTTAGACACCAAATGATACACTGTATGCAATGTTTCCAAATTTTTATGCACAGTGGTTACAGCATGAAGCGAATGCATGTGAAAATACAAAGGTGCATTGCATTAAACAAGTCCAATGAGCGTCCCAAAATGGCCGGCCTGCCTGCTTTCATCCATCAATTGTTCTAAATTTTTCATTACCCAATGAGCTGAGGTGGAGTCTTAGCCAGTGGTACCATCAGGGAGGTGTGTAAAGCACTTTAGGCTAGACAGCCAATCAGCTGCCAGCTTCCATCTGTCAATCAAATACAGTAGCCAATCAGAAAGCTGCCTATTGATCAGCAGGCCCTTTATGACATCACAGACAGACCCTCAGAACTATCTGTGCATGTCTAATGGCTGGCTTTCAGTCGGGCGGGTGGGTGGCAGAGGGAGGGGATGTCTGTCTCGTTTCTCCTGAAAATTGCGGTTTTTCTGCAATTACGGGAAAAGTTGAGGTCCGACGCGCAAAACTGGGGTATCGTAGAAATCAACTTTTAAAGACGCACATTTCAGGCCCCCCAAAAATGGGCATTTAAAATGAGAAATGAGTCCAATAAACAAAATTGGGTGAATAAGTATGTATTTCAGGGGTCAGTTAGCAGGTTATTGGGGAAGTAAGTCCTGATATTTTTGGAGGTTGCAGGGGCCACTACACCATTCAAAATAGGCAGGCTTTAGCATTTGCAGTTAGGCCCTGTAGGATGATTTTAGCTAAAAAGTGCCCCAAACACTCAAACGGGCTTGTATCTGGGAAGGGAAAATATGGGAAACATGACTTAGACACCAAATGATACACTGTATGCCATGTTTCCAAATTTTTATGCACAGTGGTTACAGCATGAAGCGAATGCATGTGAATATACAAAGGTGCATTGCATTAAACAAGTCCACTGAGCGTCCCAAAATGGCCGGCCTTCCTGCTTTCATCCATCAATTGTTCTAAATTTTTCATTACCCAATGAGCTGAGGTGGAGTCTTAGCCAGTGGTATCATCAGGGAGGTGTGTAAAGCACTTTAGGCTAGACAGCCAATCAGCTGCCAGCTTCCATCTGTCAATCAAATACAGCAGCCAATTTGAAAGCTGCCCATTGATCAGCAGGCCCTTTATGACATCACAGACAGACCCTCAGAACTACCTGCGCATGTCTAATGGCTGGCTGTCAGTTGGGCGGGTGGGTGGCAGAGGGAGGGGATGTCTGTCTCGTTTCTCCTGAAAATTGCGGTTTTTCTGCGTTTACGGGAAAAGTTGAGGTCCGACGCGCAAAAGTGGGGTATCGTATAAATCACCTTTTAAAGACGCACATTTCTGGCCCCCAAAAATGGGCATTTCAAATGAGAAATGAGTCCAATGAACAAAATAGGGTGAATAAGTATGTATTTCAGGGGTGAGTTAGCAGGTTATTGCGGAAGTAAGTCCTCATATTTTTGGAGGTTGCAGGGGCCACTACACCATTCAAAATAGGCAGGCTTTAGCATTTGCAGTTAGGCCCTGTAGGATGATTTTAGATAAAAAGTGCCCCAAACACTCAAACGGGCTTGTATCTGGGAAGGGAAAATATGGGAAACATGACTTAGACACCAAATGATACACTGTATGCCATGTTTCCAAATTTTTATGCACAGTGGTTACAGCATGAAGCGAATACATGTGAAAATACAAAGGTGCATTGCATTAAACAAGTCCAATGAGCGTCCCAAAATGGCCGGCCTGCCTGCTTTCATCCATCAATTGTTCTAAATTTTTCATTACCCAATGAGCTGAGGTGGAGTCTTAGCCACTGGTACCATCAGGGAGGTGTGTAAAGCACTTTAGGCTAGACAGCCAATCAGCTGCCAGCTTCCATCTGTCAATCAAATACAGCAGCCAATCAGAAAGCTGCCCATTGATCAGCAGGCCCTTTATGACATCACAGACAGATCCTCAGAACTATCTGTGCATGTCTAATGGCTGGCTTTCAGTTGGGCGGGTGGGTGGCAGAGGGAGGGAATGTCTGTCTCGTTTCTCCTGAAAATTGCGTTTTTTCTGCGTTTACGGGAAAAGTTGAGGTCCGACGCGTAAAAGTGGGGTATCGTAGAAATCACCTTTTAAAGACGCACATTTCTGGCCCCCCAAAAATGGGCATTTCAAATGAGAAATCAGTCCAATTAACAAAATAGGGTGAATAAGTATGTATTTCAGGGGTGAGTTAGCAGGTTATTGGGGAAGTAAATCCTGATATTTTTGGAGGTTGCAGGGGCAACTACACCATTCAAAATAGGCAGGCTTTAGCATATGCAGTTAGGCCCTGTAGGATGATTTTAGCTAAAAAGTGCCCCAAACACTCAAACGGGCTTGTATCTGGGAAGGGAAAATATGGGAAATATGACTTAGACACCAAATAATACACTGTATGCCATGTTTCCAAATTTTTATGCACAGTGGTTACAGCATGAAGCGAATGCATGTGAATATACAAAGGTGCATTGCATTAAACAAGTCCAATGAGCGTCCCAAAATGGCCGGCCTGCCTGCTTTCATCCATCAATTGTTCTAAATTTTTCATTACCCAATGAGCTGAGGTGGAGTCTTAGCCACTGGTACCATCAGGGAGGTGTGTAAAGCACTTTAGGCTAGACAGCCAATCAGCTGCCAGCTTCCATCTGTCAATCAAATACAGAAGCCAATCAGAAAGCTGCCCATTGATCAGCAGGCCCTTTATGACATCACAGACAGACCCTCAGAACTATCTGTGCATGTCTAATGGCTGGCTTTCAGTTGGGCGTGTGGGTGGCAGAGGGAGGGGATGTCTGTCTCGTTTCTCCTGAAAATTGCGTTTTTTCTGCAATTACGGGAAAAGTTGAGATCCGACGCGCAAAACTGGGGTATCGTAGAAATCAACTTTTAATGACGCACATTTCTGGCCCCCCAAAAATGGGCATTTAAAATGAGAAATGAGTCCAATGAACAAAATTGGGTGAATAAGTATGTATTTCAGGGGTGAGTTAGCAGGTTATTGGGGAAGTAAATCCTGATATTTTTGGAGGTTGCAGGGGCAACTACACCCTTCAAAATAGGCAGGCTTTAGCATATGCAGTTAGGCCCTGTAGGATGATTTTAGCTAAAAAGTGCCCCAAACACTCAAACGGGCTTGTATCTGGGAAGGGAAAATAAGGGAAACATGACTTAGACACCAAATGATACACTGTATGCCATGTTTCCAAATTTTTATGCACAGTGGTTACAGCATGAAGCGAATGCATGTGAATATACAAAGGTGCATTGCATTAAACAAGTCCAATGAGCGTCCCAAAATGGCCGGCCTGCCTGCTTTCATCCATCAATTGTTCTAAATTTTTCATTACCCAATGAGCTGAGGTGGAGTCTTAGCCACTGGTACCATCAGGGAGGTGTGTAAAGCACTTTAGGCTAGACAGCCAATCAGCTGCCAGCTTCTATCTGTCAATCAAATACAGCAGCCAATCAGAAAGCTGCCCATTGATCAGCAGGCCCTTTATGACAAGACAGACAGACCCTCAGAACTATCTGTGCATGTCTAATGGCTGGCTTTCAGTTGGGCGGGTGGGTGGCAGAGGGAGGGGATGTCTGTCTCGTTTCTCCTGAAAATTGCGGTTTTTCTGCGTTTACGGGAAAAGTTGAGGTCCGACGCGTAAAAGTGGGGTATGCCCTTCTGCTCCACGGGAGGTTTCTGTCCTCCCTGAGCTCGCCTTTTAAAGACGCACATTTCTGGCCCCCCAAAAATGGGCATTTCAAATGAGAAATCAGTCCAATTAACAAAATAGGGTGAATAAGTATGTATTTCAGGGGTGAGTTAGCAGGTTATTGGGGAAGTAAATCCTGATATTTTTGGAGGTTGCAGGGGCAACTACACCCTTCAAAATAGGCAGGCTTTAGCATATGCAGTTAGGCCCTGTAGGATGATTTTAGCTAAAAAGTGCCCCAAACACTCAAACGGGCTTGTATCTGGGAAGGGAAAATATGGGAAATATGACTTAGACACCAAATAATACACCGTATGCCATGTTTCCAAATTTTTATGCACAGTGGTTACAGCATGAAGCGAATGCATGTGAAAATACAAAGGTGCATTGCATTAAACAAGTCCAATGAGCGTCCCAAAATGGCCGGCCTGCCTGCTTTCATCCATCAATTGTTCTAAATTTTTCATTACCCAATGAGCTGAGGTGGAGTCTTAGCCAGTGGTACCATCAGGGAGGTGTGTAAAGCACTTTAGGCTAAACAGCCAATCAGCTGCCAGCTTCCATCTGTCAATCAAATACAGTAGCCAATCAGAAAGCTGCCCATTGATCAGCAGGCCCTTTATGACATCACAGACAGACCCTCAGAACTATCTGTGCATGTCTAATGGCTGGCTTTCAGTTGGGCGGGTGGGTGGCAGAGGGAGGGGATGTCTGTCTCCTTTCTCCTGAAAATTGCGGTTTTTCTGCAATTACGGGAAAAGTTGAGGTCCGACGCGCAAAACTGGGGTATCGTAGAAATCAACTTTTAATGACGCACATTTCTGGCCCCCCAAAAATGGGCATTTAAAATGAGAAATGAGTCCAATGAACAAAATAGGGTGAATAAGTATGTATTTCAGGGGTGAGTTAGCACGTTATTGGGGAAGTAAGTCCTGATATTTTTGGAGGTTGCAGGGGCCACTACATCATTCAAAATAGGCAGGCTTTAGCATTTGCAGTTAGGCCCTGTAGGATGATTTTAGCTAAAAAGTGCCCTAAACACTCAAACGGGCTTGTACAGTATCTGGGAAGGGAAAATATGGGAAACATGACTTAGACACCAAATGATACACTGTATGCCATGTTTCCAAATTTTTATGCACAGTGGTTACAGCATGAAGCGAATGCATGTGAATATACAAAGGTGCATTGCATTAAACAAGTCCACTGAGCGTCCCAAAATGGCTGGCCTGCCTGCTTTCATCCATCAATTGTTCTAAATTTTTCATTACCCAATGAGCTGAGGTGGAGTCTTAGCCAGTGGTACCATCAGGGAGGTGTGTAAAGCACTTTAGGCTAGACAGCCAATCAGCTGCCAGCTTCCATCTGTCAATCAAATACAGCAGCCAATTTGAAAGCTGCCCATTAATCAGCAGGCCCTTTATGACATCACAGACAGACCCTCAGAACTACCTGCGCATGTCTAATGGCTGGCTGTCAGTTGGGCGGGTGGGTGGCAGAGGGAGGGGATGTCTGTCTCGTTTCTCCTAAAAATTGCGGTTTTTCTGCGTTTACGGGAAAAGTTAAGGTCCGACGCGCAAAAGTGGGGTATCATATAAATCACCTTTTAAAGACGCACATTTCTGGCCCCCCAAAAATGGGCATTTCAAATTAGAAATGAGTCCAATTAACAAAATAGGGTGAATAAGTATGTATTTCAGGGGTGAGTTAGCAGGTTATTGGGGAAGTAAATCCTGATATTTTTGGAGGTTGCAGGGGCAACTACACCATTCAAAATAGGCAGGCTTTAGCATATGCAGTTAGGCCCTGTAGGATGATTTTAGCTAAAAAGTGCCCCAAACACCCAAACGGGCTTGTATCTGGGAAGGGAAAATAAGGGAAACATAACATAGGCCCTTATTCTGATTGACGCGGACTTTACCGCATTCTTACGGATCGCGTCTTTTCGGCGTCTGCGCATGCGTGGAGAACGCAACGCGCATGTGCCACGCCTTGACTCCGTACCAGTTCGGCCAAATCCCGTACAAAACTGTTCCCCGCAATCAGTCGGGAAATATGGGCGTATTATGGGCGTCATGCGGAATGTCACATGGGCGTAGTTTCAAAGTGGGCAAAACGGGGCGGAAACATGGGCGGACACGGGGGAGTACACTTATGTTGGGGGGCGTACATTCGGATAGCACTCCGAATGCACGCGATCAAAAGGGGAAGAAATGTGCGGTGTCCACAAGTGTACTATTGCTTTGCGGACACCACTCGTTCATGCGGTAGGCGAACGTACGCCTAATGACTACAAGCATTAACACCTGAACCCAATAGAATCTACTCCTTTACTCATTACTCACTAATAGGCCGCTTGTCAGTGCTTTAATTGAAACCATTGCTGCTTCAAGGAACCCTTACTAAACACCCACATATCCTGTACTTGTCAGACACTTTAAAACTGCTAACAATGGACATGACAGAATATTAATACTAGCAATACACATGTGTATTCGACATGTACTCATGAAACCACACATTTTTGGGTAAAGTAAAAAAATTTATTTCTATACATGTCACAGTCAATGCCACTGTGATGCAATGACCAAAAAATACAAAATACAAAAAATAAACAACATGGCAGGAATGTAGCAAAATAAATAATAATACAAAACAAATATAATTGCACACAGATGGACTCCAGCACCTCCTATGTGCCACTGCACATGCAGCCAGTGGGAAATGAGGATGCTGCTGGCCCTTCTACAGCAGGGCAACCTGCACCTGACCATTCTACAGCAGGGCAACCTACACCTGGCCCTTCTGCAGCAGGCCAACCTGCAGCTGGCTCATATGCACCATCAGCAGAATCATTTGGAACACAACCGGGGACTTCACAAGATAGTACCATGGCCATCACTTAAAGTACAGCTGACAGTAATGGCAGGCAAAAGAGGGCAACAGGGGAACCAAAAAGGACATATGAAGCAAGGGCTCATCTGGTTACCCTCAGCACGTGATTGGACACAAGAAGCTGACACACACAGCACAATGGAAGATTTGGGAACACATAACGGTGGAGATTAATGCAGCCACAAGTTCATTTGCGACCACGTTTGGCCTTGGTAGGCTCCTTGGCCTGTGCAGCAGCTCTTCGGGGACGGCCAGATGCTGGGGCAGGTGGAGCAGATGATGTTGAGGGGTTGGCTGGTCTACCCCTCCTGCCAGCAGGGAGTGTTGCCGGTGGTAATGCACCAGAAACGGATGACATTAGGACCCTGTTGCTGGTAACCAGCTCCACCATAAGCTCATTATGGTGGAGGAGGAGATCATTTTGGCGGGTGGCTTGCTCGGCCAGCACCTGAGCACTTGCAGCCATGGCCTGATGTGACTGAGCCATGGCCTGCATGCTCGCAGCGATGGCCTGCTGGGTGCTGACCAAGCTCGCCAGGATCTCCTCGGTCCTATGCATCCGTTCTGATGCCAAGTCTACCTGCTGGTTGATGTCCCCAAGCATCTGGGCCAAGGCGGCCAAATCGGCTTGGGCCGATGGCTGCTGCTGAACAGGCCTACCACTGGGGCCAGGTGGCACGGACTCCTCCACCTCCTGAGCAGAGTCGTCACCAAGCGGTGGGGTGTCTGTGGAAAAAGATAAACACAATTAGGAGACATTCTAAGATAATTACTTGCACAAGTTTATGGCATGACCAATATTTACCTTCCAGCAAAGACGCAAACACTTCAGCTGGGGCCTCGCTATCCATCGTGCTCACCCCCCTGATCTCCTCAACTGATATACAGCTCTCGGCCAGCAACTCCAGGGGGGTGAGCTCTAGCCCTGATGGCATGGGCCCGGCCCCAGATGTCTGGCTGTGTTCCCACCGCTTGGTCATCTTCCTCTTCAGGTTGGTTTTGAAGTCCTGCCACCTGCAATGTAAGTTGACATATTAATACATGTCACTCCAGATGTTAGCTGTTGCAGCCATTGCTCTGTGCTACATATTACGACATGTGATTAATGTCCAAAAGATAATTTTATATGCAACTATGATATCCACCGTTACAATACACATTCACAATCACCCTACTCTAACTCTCACCGAAATAACATGGCAATAATGTATGTGTATCGTAACAACCTCACGGGCCATTTGCTAAATCCATCTAAGCATCAATTCAATCATTACTTGGCTATTACTGGGCACATGTATGACAAAACAACTTGCCTCTTCTTCACATGGTCCGTCTCACGAACTTGTGGCGCTACTTCATTAATCTCTGCCGTTATCTGTTCCCAAATCTTCCATCTGCGTGTGTGTGTCAGCTTCTCCGATGGACACTCAATCCAATCACGTGCTCGGGGAACCAGGATGGCAAGCTCCTGTGCTTCATATGCCTTATTTTTTTTGGGTGGTTCCTCTGTTGCCCTGGCTCTCCCCTTGCCACGTCCTTGGCCACGCCCCCTGTCACGTGTCGCTGCACTTGAAGTGCTGGCCATGGTACTACCTTGTGAAGTCCCCGGTTGTGTTCCAATCAATTCTGCTGATGGTGCATATGAGCCAGCTGCAGGTTGGCCTGCTGCAGAAGGGCCAGGTGTAGGTTGTCCTGCTGTAGAATGGTCAGGTGCAGGTTGCCCTGCTGTAGAAGGTCCAGCAGCCTCCTCATTACCCACTGGCCGCATGTGCAGTGGCACATAGGTGGTGCTGGAGTCCATCTGGTCAAATAGTTGCTGCAGATCTGGGTCCACCTCTGGTTGTGATCCAGACATGTTAGCAACAACATGGTCACCTTCTAATACACCTTTATATACTGTTTGTGTAGCCTGTTTGGCGGACATCAGCGGCAGCTGCGTTCCGTGCGTGAGCGTACGTCGCTGTTTTTTCGCGCCGCATACGGTGGCGGAAATTCCATTGTGTAAAACCTGGCGAAAGTTCTACATGAAATACTGGGCACCAATGCTAACATTGCATAGAATCTTCTGATACACCTGTGACTATTGCACAATACACATGCTATTTGCTAGCATGACATGACATTTGATTCATGACTACTGTGGTATTGTGGCGTTTGATTGCAAGCTAAAAGTAGCCCAATCCCTTAGATAATCCAGGCCACAAGTCATGCAATACTCATCTCTACTGTTATAGACCACACATGTGAGAGCCCTATAAATAGTGACTTGCTGCTAGAATCATTTGTCTCCAGATCTGGACTTGTCAGGGTCTAAGGTAAGCTCTTCCATGCTCCTTGTAGATATGATATCCATTAACAATGTAAGTGTATGAATGTATGCACAATTGCCTCACTGACTACAGATTGTTGGGCCAGCAAAGTGCGTGTAGCATTATTGCAACATGTCACATGTTCACTATTTCACTCACAGGTCTTAAACCTGTGTGGGTTCATCTATTGCAGGACAACATGTCCCAGCAATAGATGAAATGTCTCATAGTACATGATGTCGGCAAAAAATGCTGACACCTTTATCTGAGTGTTTTGGACGGTGTGTATTGAGTTCATATTATTGTGTCATCATTATAGAGTCAAATGGATCTGAGGGATTTCACGGGGCGGCCATCTATTGTACGTATTGAAGGCTACAAATCTATTTGTAGTGGGATATGGCCATTATGTGCATAGGTGCATCAGTATTTATGTTCATTTCTTTATAGGTTGCTGAAGCAATGATGCGCTACATGGAGAGGAGGCTAAGGGCACTTGCGGCTCTCCCCACTCGTCGGCCAAGGAGGCCAGGACGTGCTAGAATCTATCGCACACGGGTGACTCTGTTTGCTATGCCCGATGATGAGGTACTTACTAGGTACCGGTTACCGCCACATGTCATTCTGGATCTGCTCACCTTAATTCAGAGCGATCTGGAACCTCTACACGGGATCACGACAGCAATTCCGCCTCACACACAGCTGCTGGCGGTGTTGCATTTCTGCGCCTCAGGATCATTCCAACAAGTAGTGGCAGTACTTGCTGGAATATCTCAGCCGGCCTTCTGCCGAATCCTGAGGCGTGTGACGTCGGCCATGTTCAGGCGCAAGGGGCACTTCATGGCCATGACATTTGCCACCGAGACCCTGCGCAGAAGCCAGCAGGCCTTCCATCAAATTGCTGGCTTCCCTAATGTGATAGGGGCTGTGGATGGCACCCATGTACCATTTGTGCCTCCATCTCGAAGTGAGAAGATATATAGGAACCGCAAATTGTTCCACTCACTGAACGTGATGGTGGTATGTGGCCCATCCATGGAAATTCTCGTCTTCAACTCGAAGTTTCC
>NW_028142073.1:0-212500 GCF_055691185.1 Crinia signifera | reverse complement strand
GGATGCTAGAGGAGGCGGAGGCCTCCTCTAGCATCCTTAAAAACGGTCTGCTGTACGGGGGCAGCCATTTTCTGAGTGACATGTTTTTTATCACAGCAGGAGCCGGGAGAGCAGGGAGACGGAGAGCCGCAGCGCAGACTGATTCGCCGGCTGAAGGTCCCTGGGCAGACGCAGCGGCACTACGTGCAGGGGGTAAGGGGGTTGGGTGGGTTGGGGGGTCGACCTGGCAGGGGGCGCGCAAAAGGGTTGTTGCGAGGGGGAGATTTTTCCATAGTTACGCCACTGACTACACCATTCAAAATAGGCAGGCTTTAGCATATGCAGTTAGGCCCTGTAGGATGATTTTAGATAAAAAGTGCCCCAAACACTCAAACGGGCTTGTATCTGGGAAGGGAAAATATGGGAAACATGACTTAGACACCAAATGATACACTGTATGCCATGTTTCCAAATATTTATGCACAGTGGTTACAGCATGAAGCGAATACATGTGAAAATACAAAGGTGCATTGCATTAAACAAGTCCAATGAGAGCGTCCCAAAATGGCCGACCTGCCTGCTTTCATCCATCAATTGTTCTAAATTTTTCATTACCCAATGAGCTGAGGTGGAGTCTTAGCCAGTGGTACCATCAGGGAGGTGTGTAAAGCACTTTAGGCTAGACAGCCAATCAGCTGCCAGCTTCCATCTGTCAATCAAATACAGCAGCCAATCAGAAAGCTGCCCATTGATCAGCAGGCACTTTATGACATCACAGACAGACCCTCAGAACTATCTGTGCATGTCTAATGGCTGGCTTTCAGTTGGGCGGGTGGGTGGCAGAGGGAGGGGATGTCTGTCTCGTTTCTCCTGAAAATTGCGGTTTTTCTGCGTTTACGGGAAAAGTTGAGGTCCGACGCGTAAAAGTGGGGTATCGTAGAAATCAACTTTTAAAGACGCACATTTCTGGTCCCCCAAAAATGGGCATTTCAAATGAGAAATCAGTCCAATTAACAAAATAGGGTGAATAAGTATGTATTTCAGGGGTGAGTTAGCAGGTTATTGGGGAAGTAAATACTGATATTTTTGGAGGTTGCAGGGGCAACTACACCATTCAAAATAGGCAGGCTTTAGCATATGCAGTTAGGCCCTGTAGGATGATTTTAGCTAAAAAGTGCCCCAAACACTCAAAAGGGCCAGTATGGGAAACATGACTTAGACACCAAATAATACATTGTATGCCATGTTTCCAAATTTTTATGCACAGTGGTTACTGCATGAAGCGAATGCATGTGAAAATACAAAGGTGCATTGCATTAAACAAGTCCAATGAGCGTCCCGAAATGGCCAGCCTGCCTGCTTTCATCCATCAATTGTTCTAAATTTTTCATTACCCAATGAGCTGAGGTGGAGTCTTAGCCAGTGGTACCATCAAGGAGGTGTGTAAAGCACTTTAGGCTAAACAGCCAATCAGCTGCCAGCTTCCATCTGTCAATCAAATACAGCAGCCAATCAGAAAGCTGCCCATTGATCAGCAGGCCCTTTATGACATCACAGACAGACCCTCAGAACTATCTGTGCATGTCTAATGGCTGGCTTTCAGTTGGGCGGGTGGGTGGCAGAGGGAGGGGATGTCTGTCTCGTTTCTCCTGAAAATTGCGGTTTTTCTGCAATTACGGGAAAAGTTGAGGTCCGACGCGTAAAACTGGGGTATCGTAGAAATCAACTTTTAAAGACGCACATTTCTGGCCCCCCAAAAATGGGCATTTAAAATGAGAAATGAGTGCAATGAACAAAATTGGGTGAATAAGAATGTATTTCAGGGGTGAGTTAGCAGGTTATTGGGGAAGTAAGTCCTGATATTTTTGGAGGTTGCAGGGGCCACTAGACCATTCAAAATAGGCAGGCTTTAGCATATGCAGTTAGGCCCCATAGGATGATTTTAGCTATAAAGTGCCCCAAACACTCAAACGGGCTAGTATCTGGGAAGGAAAAACATGGGAAACATGATTTAGACACCAAATGATACACTGTATGCCATGTTTCCAAATTTTTATGCACAGTGGTTACAGCATGAAGCAAATGCATGTGAAAATACAAGGGTGCATTGCATTAAACAAGTCCAATGAGCGTCCCAAAATGGCCGGCCTGCCTGCTTTCATCCATCAATTGTTCTAAATTTTTCATTACCCAATGAGCTGAGGTGGAGTCTTAGCGAGTGGTACCATCAGGGAGGTGTGTAAAGCACTTTAGGCTAGACAATCAATCAGCTGCCAGCTTCCATCTGTCAATCAAGTACAGCAGCCAATTTGAAAGCTGCCCATTGATCAGCAGGCCCTTTATGACATCACAGACAGACCCTCAGAACTACCTGCGCATGTCTAATGGCTGGCTGTCAGTTGGGCGGGTGGGTGGCAGAGGGAGGGGATGTCTGTCTCGTTTCTCCTGAAAATTGCGTTTTTTCTGCGTTTACGGGAAAAGTTAAAGTCCGACGCGCAAAAGTGGGGTATCGTATAAATCACCTTTTAAAGACGCACATTTCTGGCCCCCCAAAAAAGGGCATTTCAAATGAGAAATGAGTCGAATAAACAAAATAGGGTGAATAAGTATGTATTTCAGGGGTGAGTTAGCAGGTTATTGGGGAAGTAAGTCCTGATATTTTTGGAGGTTGCAGGGGCCACTACACCATTCAAAATAGGCAGGCTTTAGCATATGCAGTTAGGCCCTGTAGGATGATTTTAGCTAAAAAGTGCCCCAAACACTCAAACGGGATTGTATCTGGGAAGGGAAAATATGGGAAACATGACTTAGACACCAAATGATACACTGTATGCCATGTTTCCAAATTTTTTTGCACAGTGGTTACAGCATAAAGCGAATGCATGTGAATATACAAAGGTGCATTGCATTAAACAAGTCCAATGAGCGTCCCAAAATGGCCGGCCTGCCTGCTTTCATCCATCAATTGTTCTAAATTTTTCATAACCCAATGAGCTGAGGTGGAGTCTTAGCCAGTGGTACCATCAGGGAGGTGTGTAAAGCACTTTAGGCTAGACAGCCAATCAGCTGCCAGCTTCCATCTGTCAATCAAATACAGCAGCCAATCAGAAAGCTGCCCATTGATCAGCAGGCCCTTTATGACATCACAGACAGACCCTCAGAACTATCTGTGCATGTCTAATGGCTGGCTGTCAGTTGGGTGGGTGGGTGGTAGAGAGAGGGGATGTCTGTCTCGTTTCTCCTGAAAATTGCGGTTTTTCTGCGTTTACGGGAAAACTTGAGGTCCGACGTGCAAAAGTGGGGTATCGTAGAAATCACCTTTTAAAGACGCACATTTCTGGCCCCCCAAAAATGGGCATTTCAAATGAGAAATGAGTCCAATTAACAAAATAGGGTGAATAAGTATGTATTTCCGGGGTGATTTAGCAGGTTATTGGGGAAGTAAGTCCTGATATTTTTGGAGGTTGCAGGGGCCACTAGACCATTCAAAATAGGCAGGCTTTAGCATATGCAGTTAGGCCCCATAGGATGATTTTAGCTAAAAAGTGCCCCAAACACTCAAACGGGCTAGTATCTGGGAAGGAAAAACATGGGAAACATGATTTAGACACCAAATGATACACTGTATGCCATGTTTCCAAATTTTTATGCACAGTGGTTACAGCATGAAGCAAATGCATGTGAAAATTCAAGGGTGCATTGCATTAAACAAGTCCAATGAGCGTCCCAAAATGGCCGGCTTGCCTGCTTTCATCCATCAATTGTTCTAAATTTTTCATTACCCAATGAGCTGAGGTGGAGTCTTAGCGAGTGGTACCATCAGGGAGGTGTGTAAAGCACTTTAGGCTAGACAGCCAATCAGCTGCCAGCTTCCATCTGTCAATCAAATACAGCAGCCAATTTAAAAGCTGCCCATTGATCAGCAGGCCCTTTATGACATCACAGACAGACCCTCAGAACTATCTGCGCATGTCTAATGGCTGGCTGTCAGTTGGGCGGGTGGGTGGCAGAGGGAGGGGATGTCTGTCTCGTTTCTCCTGAAAATTGCGGTTTTTCTGCGTTTACGGGAAAAGTTGAGGTCCGACGCGCAAAAGTGGGGTATCGTATAAATCACCTTTTAAAGACGCACATTTCTGGCCCCCCAAAAATGGGCATTTCAAATGAGAAATGAGTCCAATGAACAAAATAGGGTGAATAAGTATGTATTTAAGGGGTGAGTTAGCAGGTTATTGGGGAAGTAAGTCCTGATATTTTTGGAGGTTGCAGGGGCCACTACACCATTCAAAATAGGCAGGCTTTAGCATATGCAGTTAGGCCCTGTAGGATGATTTTAGCTAAAAAGTGCCCCAAACACTGAAACGGGCTTGTATCTGGGAAGGGAAAATATGGGAAACATGACTTAGACACCAAATGATACACTGTATGCCATGTTTCCAAATTTTTAGGCACAGTGGTTACAGCATGAAGCGAATGCATGTGAATATACAAAGGTGCATTGCATTAAACAAGTCCAATGAGCGTCCCAAAATGGCCGGCCTGCCTGCTTTCATCCATCAATTGTTCTAAATTTTTCATTACCCAATGAGCTGAGGTGGAGTCTTAGCCACTGGTACCATCAGGGAGGTGTGTAAAGCACTTTAGGCTAGATAGCCAATCAGCTGCCAGCTTCCATCTGTCAATCAAATACAGCAGCCAATCAGAAAGCTGCCCATTGATCAGCAGGCCCTTTATGACATCACAGACAGACCCTCAGAACTATCTGTGCATGTCTAATGGCTGGCTGTCAGTTGGGCGGGTGGGTGGCAGAGGGAGGGGATGTCTGTCTCGTTTCTCCTGAAAATTGCGGTTTTTCTGCATTTACGGGAAAAGTTGAGGTCCGACGTGCAAAATTGGGGTATCGTAGAAATCACCTTTTAAAGACGCACATTTCTGGCCCCCCAAAAATGGGCATTTCAAATGAGAAATCAGTCCAATTAACAAAATAGGGTGAATAAGTATGTATTTCAGGGGTGAGTTAGCAGGTTATTGGGGAAGTAAATCCTGATATTTTTGGAGGTTGCAGGGGCAACTACACCATTCAAAATAGGCAGGCTTTAGCATATGCAGTTAGGCCCTGTAGGATGATTTTAGCTAAAAAGTGCCCCAAACACTCAAACGGGCTTGTATCTGGGAAGGGAAAATATGGGAAATATGACTTAGACACCAAATAATACACTGTATGCCATGTTTCCAAATTTTTATGCACAGTGGTTACAGCATGAAGCGAATGCATGTGAAAATACAAAGGTGCATTGCATTAAACAAGTCCAATGAGCGTCCCAAAATGGCCGGCCTGCCTGCTTTCATCCATCAATTGTTCTAAATTTTTCATTACCCAATGAGCTGAGGTGGAGTCTTAGCCAGTGGTACCATCAGGGAGGTGTGTAAAGCACTTTAGGCTAGACAGCCAATCAGCTGCCAGCTTCTATCTGTCAATCAAATACAGCAGCCAATCAGAAAGCTGCCCATTGATCAGCAGGCCCTTTATGACAAGACAGACAAACCCTCAGAACTATCTGTGCATGTCTAATGGCTGGCTTTCAGTTGGGCGGTGGGTGGCAGAGGGAGGGGATATCTGTCTCGTTTCTCCTGAAAATTGCGGTTTTTCTGCGTTTACGGGAAAAGTTGAGGTCCGACGCGTAAAAGTGGGGTATGCCCTTCTGCTCCACGGGAGGTTTCTGTCCTCCCTGAGCTCGCCTTTTAAAGACGCACATTTCTGGCCCCCCAAAAATGGGCATTTCAAATGAGAAATGAGTCCATTGAACAAAATAGGGTGAATAAGTATGTATTTCAGGGGTGAGTTAGCAGGTTATTGGGGAAGTAAATCCTGATATTTTTGGAGGTTGCAGGGGCAACTACACCATTCAAAATAGGCAGGCTTTAGCATATGCAGTTAGGCCCTGTAGGATGATTTTAGCTAAAAAGTGCCCCAAACACTCAAACGGGCTTGTATCTGGGAAGGGAAAATATGGGAAATATGACTTAGACACCAAATAATACACCGTATGCCATGTTTCCAAATTTTTATGCACAGTGGTTACAGCATGAAGCGAATGCATGTGAAAATACAAAGGTGCATTGCATTAAACAAGTCCAATGAGCGTCCCAAAATGGCCGGCCTGCCTGCTTTCATCCATCAATTGTTCTAAATTTTTCATTACCCAATGAGCTGAGGTGGAGTCTTAGCCAGTGGTACCATCAGGGAGGTGTGTAAAGCACTTTAGGCTAAACAGCCAATCAGCTGCCAGCTTCCATCTGTCAATCAAATACAGTAGCCAATCAGAAAGCTGCCCATTGATCAGCAGGCCCTTTATGACATCACAGACAGACCCTCAGAACTATCTGTGCATGTCTAATGGCTGGCTTTCAGTTGGGCGGGTGGGTGGCAGAGGGAGGGGATGTCTGTCTCCTTTCTCCTGAAAATTGCGGTTTTTCTGCAATTACGGGAAAAGTTGAGGTCCGACGCGCAAAACTGGGGTATCGTAGAAATCAACTTTTAATGACGCACATTTCTGGCCCCCCAAAAATGGGCATTTAAAATGAGAAATGAGTCCAATGAACAAAATAGGGTGAATAAGTATGTATTTCAGGGGTGAGTTAGCACGTTATTGGGGAAGTAAGTCCTGATATTTTTGGAGGTTGCAGGGGCCACTACACCATTCAAAATAGGCAGGCTTTAGCATTTGCAGTTAGGCCCTGTAGGATGATTTTAGCTAAAAAGTGCCCTAAACACTCAAACGGGCTTGTATCTGGGAAGGGAAAATATGGGAAACATGACTTAGACACCAAATGATACACTGTATGCCATGTTTCCAAATTTTTATGCACAGTGGTTACAGCATGAAGCGAATGCATGTGAATATACAAAGGTGCATTGCATTAAACAAGTCCACTGAGCGTCCCAAAATGGCTGGCCTGCCTGCTTTCATCCATCAATTGTTCTAAATTTTTCATTACCCAATGAGCTGAGGTGGAGTCTTAGCCAGTGGTACCATCAGGGAGGTGTGTAAAGCACTTTAGGCTAGACAGCCAATCAGCTGCCAGCTTCCATCTGTCAATCAAATACAGCAGCCAATTTGAAAGCTGCCCATTAATCAGCAGGCCCTTTATGACATCACAGACAGACCCTCAGAACTACCTGCGCATGTCTAATGGCTGGCTGTCAGTTGGGCGGGTGGGTGGCAGAGGGAGGGGATGTCTGTCTCGTTTCTCCTAAAAATTGCGGTTTTTCTGCGTTCACGGGAAAAGTTAAGGTCCGACGCGCAAAAGTGGGGTATCATATAAATTACCTTTTAAAGACGCACATTTCTGGCCCCCCAAAAATGGGCATTTCAAATTAGAAATGAGTCCAATTAACAAAATAGGGTGAATAAGTATGTATTTCAGGGGTGAGTTAGCAGGTTATTGGGGAAGTAAATCCTGATATTTTTGGAGGTTGCAGGGGCAACTACACCATTCAAAATAGGCAGGCTTTAGCATATGCAGTTAGGCCCTGTAGGATGATTTTAGCTAAAAAGTGCCCCAAACACCCAAACGGGCTTGTATCTGGGAAGGGAAAATAAGGGAAACATAACATAGACACCAAATGATGCACTGTATGCCATGTTTCCAAATTTTTATGCACAGTGGTTACAGCATGAAGCGAATGCATGTGAATATACAAAGGTGCATTTCATTAAACAAGTCCACTGAGCGTCCCAAAATGGCCGGCCTGCCTGCTTTCATCCATCAATTGTTCTAAATTTTTCATTACCCAATGAGCTGAGGTGGAGTCTTAGCCAGTGGTACCATCAGGGAGGTGTGTAAAGCACTTTAGGCTAGACAGCCAATCAGCTGCCAGCTTCCATCTGTCAATCAAATACAGCAGCCAATCAGAAACTGCCCATTGATCAGCAGGCCCTTTATGACATCACAGACAGACCCTCAGAACTATCTGTGCATGTCTAATGGCTGGCTGTCAGTTGGGCGGGTGGGTGGCAGAGGGAGGGGATGTCTGTCTCGTTTCTTCTGAAAATTGTGGTTTTTCTGCGTTTACGGGAAAAGTTGAGGTCCGACGCGCAAAAGTGGGGTATCGTAGAAACACCTTTTAAAGACGCACATTTCTGGCCCCCAAAAAATGGGCATTTCAAATGAGAAATGAGTCCAATTAACAAAATAGGGTGAATAAGTATGTATTTCAGGGGTGAGTTAGCAGGTTATTGGGGAAGTAAATCCTGATATTTTTGGAGGTTGCAGGGGCCACTACACCCAGTGGCGTAACTATCGCCCCGCAGCCCCCGCGGTGGCGGGGAGGCGCTTGGAAGGTGAGGGCGCCGGGGGGCTGCGGGGCTATTGTTACCGTTCCGCTGCGTCTGCCACGGGTTCTTTTGCCGGCTCTCCGTCTCCCTGCTCTCCCTGCTCCGTCTGCAATAAAAAAGGTGAAACACAGAAAATGGCTGCCCCCTTAATGCAGACCGTTTTTGAGGATGGAAGAGGAGGCGGAGGCCTCCTCTAGCATCCTTAAAAACGGTCTGCTGTACGGGGGCAGCCATTTTCTGAGTGACATGTTTTTTATCACAGCAGGAGCCGGGAGAGCAGGGAGACGGAGAGCCGCAGCGCAGACTGATTCGCCGGCTGAAGGTCCCTGGGCAGACGCAGCGGCACTACGTGCAGGGGGTAAGGGGGTTGGGTGGGTTGGGGGGTCGACCTGGCAGGGGGCGCGCAAAAGGGTTGTTGCGAGGGGGAGATTTTTCCATAGTTACGCCACTGACTACACCATTCAAAATAGGCAGGCTTTAGCATATGCAGTTAGGCCCTGTAGGATGATTTTAGATAAAAAGTTCCCCAAACACTCAAACGGGCTTGTATCTGGGAAGGGAAAATATGGGAAACATGACTTAGACACCAAATGATACACTGTATGCCATGTTTCCAAATATTTATGCACAGTGGTTACAGCATGAAGCGAATACATGTGAAAATACAAAGGTGCATTGCATTAAACAAGTCCAATGAGAGCGTCCCAAAATGGCCGACCTGCCTGCTTTCATCCATCAATTGTTCTAAATTTTTCATTACCCAATGAGCTGAGGTGGAGTCTTAGCCAGTGGTACCATCAGGGAGGTGTGTAAAGCACTTTAGGCTAGACAGCCAATCAGCTGCCAGCTTCCATCTGTCAATCAAATACAGCAGCCAATCAGAAAGCTGCCCATTGATCAGCAGGCACTTTATGACATCACAGACAGACCCTCAGAACTATCTGTGCATGTCTAATGGCTGGCTTTCAGTTGGGCGGGTGGGTGGCAGAGGGAGGGGATGTCTGTCTCGTTTCTCCTGAAAATTGCGGTTTTTCTGCGTTTACGGGAAAAGTTGAGGTCCGACGCGTAAAAGTGGGGTATCGTAGAAATCACCTTTTAAAGACGCACATTTCTGGTCCCCCAAAAATGGGCATTTCAAATGAGAAATCAGTCCAATTAACAAAATAGGGTGAATAAGTATGTATTTCAGGGGTGAGTTAGCAGGTTATTGGGGAAGTAAATACTGATATTTTTGGAGGTTGCAGGGGCAACTACACCATTCAAAATAGGCAGGCTTTAGCATATGCAGTTAGGCCCTGTAGGATGATTTTAGCTAAAAAGTGCCCCAAACACTCAAAAGGGCCAGTATGGGAAACATGACTTAGACACCAAATAATACACTGTATGCCATGTTTCCAAATTTTTATGCACAGTGGTTACTGCATGAAGCGAATGCATGTGAAAATACAAAGGTGCATTGCATTAAACAAGTCCAATGAGCGTCCCGAAATGGCCGGCCTGCCTGCTTTCATCCATCAATTGTTCTAAATTTTTCATTACCCAATGAGCTGAGGTGGAGTCTTAGCCAGTGGTACCATCAAGGAGGTGTGTAAAGCACTTTAGGCTAAACAGCCAATCAGCTGCCAGCTTCCATCTGTCAATCAAATACAGCAGCCAATCAGAAAGCTGCCCATTGATCAGCAGGCCCTTTATGACATCACAGACAGACCCTCAGAACTATCTGTGCATGTCTAATGGCTGGCTTTCAGTTGGGCGGGTGGGTGGCAGAGGGAGGGGATGTCTGTCTCGTTTCTCCTGAAAATTGCGGTTTTTCTGCAATTACGGGAAAAGTTGAGGTCCGACGCGTAAAACTGGGGTATCGTAGAAATCAACTTTTAAAGACGCACATTTCTGGCCCCCCAAAAATGGGCATTTAAAATGAGAAATGAGTGCAATGAACAAAATTGGGTGAATAAGTATGTATTTCAGGGGTGAGTTAGCAGGTTATTGGGGAAGTAAGTCCTGATATTTTTGGAGGTTGCAGGGGCCACTAGACCATTCAAAATAGGCAGGCTTTAGCATATGCAGTTAGGCCCCATAGGATGATTTTAGCTAAAAAGTGCCCCAAACACTCAAACGGGCTAGTATCTGGGAAGGAAAAACATGGGAAACATGATTTAGACACCAAATGATACACTGTATGCCATGTTTCCAAATTTTTATGCACAGTGGTTACAGCATGAAGCAAATGCATGTGAAAATACAAGGGTGCATTGCATTAAACAAGTCCAATGAGCGTCCCAAAATGGCCGGCCTGCCTGCTTTCATCCATCAATTGTTCTAAATTTTTCATTACCCAATGAGCTGAGGTGGAGTCTTAGCGAGTGGTACCATCAGGGAGGTGTGTAAAGCACTTTAGGCTAGACAATCAATCAGCTGCCAGCTTCCATCTGTCAATCAAGTACAGCAGCCAATTTGAAAGCTGCCCATTGATCAGCAGGCCCTTTATGACATCACAGACAGACCCTCAGAACTACCTGCGCATGTCTAATGGCTGGCTGTCAGTTGGGCGGGTGGGTGGCAGAGGGAGGGGATGTCTGTCTCGTTTCTCCTGAAAATTGCGTTTTTTCTGCGTTTACGGGAAAAGTTAAAGTCCGACGCGCAAAAGTGGGGTATCGTATAAATCACCTTTTAAAGACGCACATTTCTGGCCCCCCAAAAAAGGGCATTTCAAATGAGAAATGAGTCGAATAAACAAAATAGGGTGAATAAGTATGTATTTCAGGGGTGAGTTAGCAGGTTATTGGGGAAGTAAGTCCTGATATTTTTGGAGGTTGCAGGGGCCACTACACCATTCAAAATAGGCAGGCTTTAGCATATGCAGTTAGGCCCTGTAGGATGATTTTAGCTAAAAAGTGCCCCAAACACTCAAACGGGATTGTATCTGGGAAGGGAAAATATGGGAAACATGACTTAGACACCAAATGATACACTGTATGCCATGTTTCCAAATTTTTTTGCACAGTGGTTACAGCATAAAGCGAATGCATGTGAATATACAAAGGTGCATTGCATTAAACAAGTCCAATGAGCGTCCCAAAATGGCCGGCCTGCCTGCTTTCATCCATCAATTGTTCTAAATTTTTCATAACCCAATGAGCTGAGGTGGAGTCTTAGCCAGTGGTACCATCAGGGAGGTGTGTAAAGCACTTTAGGCTAGACAGCCAATCAGCTGCCAGCTTCCATCTGTCAATCAAATACAGCAGCCAATCAGAAAGCTGCCCATTGATCAGCAGGCCCTTTATGACATCACAGACAGACCCTCAGAACTATCTGTGCATGTCTAATGGCTGGCTGTCAGTTGGGCGGGTGGGTGGCAGAGGGAGGGGATGTCTGTCTCGTTTCTCCTGAAAATTGCGGTTTTTCTGCGTTTACGGGAAAACTTGAGGTCCGACGTGCAAAAGTGGGGTATCGTAGAAATCACCTTTTAAAGACGCACATTTCTGGCCCCCCAAAAATGGGCATTTCAAATGAGAAATGAGTCCAATTAACAAAATAGGGTGAATAAGTATGTATTTCCGGGGTGATTTAGCAGGTTATTGGGGAAGTAAGTCCTGATATTTTTGGAGGTTGCAGGGGCCACTAGACCATTCAAAATAGGCAGGCTTTAGCATATGCAGTTAGGCCCCATAGGATGATTTTAGCTAAAAAGTGCCCCAAACACTCAAACGGGCTAGTATCTGGGAAGGAAAAACATGGGAAACATGATTTAGACACCAAATGATACACTGTATGCCATGTTTCCAAATTTTTATGCACAGTGGTTACAGCATGAAGCAAATGCATGTGAAAATTCAAGGGTGCATTGCATTAAACAAGTCCAATGAGCGTCCCAAAATGGCCGGCTTGCCTGCTTTCATCCATCAATTGTTCTAAATTTTTCATTACCCAATGAGCTGAGGTGGAGTCTTAGCGAGTGGTACCATCAGGGAGGTGTGTAAAGCACTTTAGGCTAGACAGCCAATCAGCTGCCAGCTTCCATCTGTCAATCAAATACAGCAGCCAATTTAAAAGCTGCCCATTGATCAGCAGGCCCTTTATGACATCACAGACAGACCCTCAGAACTATCTGCGCATGTCTAATGGCTGGCTGTCAGTTGGGCGGGTGGGTGGCAGAGGGAGGGGATGTCTGTCTCGTTTCTCCTGAAAATTGCGGTTTTTCTGCGTTTACGGGAAAAGTTGAGGTCCGACGCGCAAAAGTGGGGTATCGTATAAATCACCTTTTAAAGACGCACATTTCTGGCCCCCCAAAAATGGGCATTTCAAATGAGAAATCAGTCCAATGAACAAAATAGGGTGAATAAGTATGTATTTAAGGGGTGAGTTAGCAGGTTATTGGGGAAGTAAGTCCTGATATTTTTGGAGGTTGCAGGGGCCACTACACCATTCAAAATAGGCAGGCTTTAGCATATGCAGTTAGGCCCTGTAGGATGATTTTAGCTAAAAAGTGCCCCAAACACTGAAACGGGCTTGTATCTGGGAAGGGAAAATATGGGAAACATGACTTAGACACCAAATGATACACTGTATGCCATGTTTCCAAATTTTTAGGCACAGTGGTTACAGCATGAAGCGAATGCATGTGAATATACAAAGGTGCATTGCATTAAACAAGTCCAATGAGCGTCCCAAAATGGCCGGCCTGCCTGCTTTCATCCATCAATTGTTCTAAATTTTTCATTACCCAATGAGCTGAGGTGGAGTCTTAGCCACTGGTACCATCAGGGAGGTGTGTAAAGCACTTTAGGCTAGATAGCCAATCAGCTGCCAGCTTCCATCTGTCAATTAAATACAGCAGCCAATCAGAAAGCTGCCCATTGATCAGCAGGCCCTTTATGACATCACAGACAGACCCTCAGAACTATCTGTGCATGTCTAATGGCTGGCTGTCAGTTGGGCGGGTGGGTGGCAGAGGGAGGGGATGTCTGTCTCGTTTCTCCTGAAAATTGCGGTTTTTCTGCATTTACGGGAAAAGTTGAGGTCCGACGTGCAAAATTGGGGTATCGTAGAAATCACCTTTTAAAGACGCACATTTCTGGCCCCCCAAAAATGGGCATTTTAAATGAAAAATGAGTCCAATTAACAAAATAGTGTGAATAAGTATGTATTTCAGGGGTGAGTTAGCAGGTTATTGGGGAAGTAAGTCCTGATATTTTTGGAGGTTACAGGGGCAACTACACCATTCAAAATAGGCAGGCTTTAGCATATGCAGTTAGGCCCTGTAGGATGATTTTAGCTAAAAATTGCCCCAAACACTCAAACGGGCTAGTATCTGGGAAGGAAAAACATGGGAAACATGATTTAGACACCAAATGATACACTGTATGCCATGTTTCCAAATTTGTATGCACAGTGGTTACAGCATGAAGCGAATGCATGTGAAAATACAAGGGTGCATTGCATTAAACAAGTCCAATTAGCTTCCCAAAATGGCCGGCCTGCCTGCTTTCATCCATCAATTGTTCTAAATTTTTCATTACCCAATGAGCCGAGGTGGAGTCTTAGCCAGTGGTACCATCAGGGAGGTATGTAAAGCACTTTAGGCTAGACAGCCAATCAGCTGCCAGCTTCCATCTGTCAATCAAATACAGCAGCCAATCAGAAAGCTGCCCATTGATCAGCAGGCCCTTTATGACATCACAGACAGACCCTCAGAACTATCTGTGCATGTCTAATGGCTGGCTTTCAGTTGGGCGGGTGGGTAGCAGAGGGAGGGGATGTCTGTCTCGTTTCTCCTGAAAATTGCGGTTTTTCTGCGTTTACGGGAAAAGTTGAGGTCCGACGCGCAAAAGTGGGATATCGTAAAAATCACATTTTAAAGACGCACATTTCTGGCCCCCCAAAAATGGGCATTTCAAATGAGAAATGAGTCCAATGAACAAAATAGGGTGAATAAGTATGTATTTCAGGGGTGAGTTAGCAGGTTATTGGGGAAGTAAGTCCTGATATTTTTGGAGGTTGCAGGGGCCACTACACCATTCAAAATAGGCAGGCTTTAGCATATGCAGTTAGGCCCTGTAGGATGATTTTAGCTAAAAAGTGCCCCAAACACTCAAACGGGCTTGTATCTGGGAAGGGGAAATATGGGAAACATGACTTAGACACCAAATGATACACTGTATGCCATGTTTCCAAATTTTTATGCACAGTGGTTACAGCATGAAGCGAATGCATGTGAAAATACAAAGGTGCATTGCATTAAACAAGTCCAATGAGCGTCCCAAAATGGCCGGCCTGCCTGCTTTCATCCATCAATTGTTCTAAATTTTTCATTACCCGATGAGCTGAGGTGGAGTCTTAGCGAGTGGTACCATCAGGGAGGTGTGTAAAGCACTTTAGGCTAGACAGCCAATCAGCTGCCAGCTTCCATCTGTCAATCAAATACAGAAGCCAATTTAAAAGCTGCCCATTGATCAGCAGGCCCTTTATGACATCACAGACAGACCCTCAGAACCATCTGCGCATGTCTAATGGCTGGCTGTCAGTTGGGCGGGTGGGTGGCAGAGGGAGGGGATGTCTGTCTCGTTTCTCCTGAAAATTGCGGTTTTTCTGCGTTTACGGGAAAAGTTGAGGTCCGACGCGCAAAAGTGGGGTATCGTATAAATCACCTTTTAAAGACCCACATTTCTGGCCCCCCAAAAATGGGCATTTCAAATGAGAAATGAGTCCAATGAACAAAATAGGGTGAATAAGTATGTATTTAAGGGGTGAGTTAGCAGGTTATTGGGGAAGTAAGTCCTGATATTTTTGGAGGTTGCAGGGGCCACTACACCATTCAAAATAGGCAGGCTTTAGCATATGCAGTTAGGCCCTGTAGGATGATTTTAGCTTAAAAGTGCCCCAAACACTGAAACGGGCTTGTATCTGGGAAGGGAAAATATGGGAAACATGACTTAGGCACCAAATGATACACTGTATGCCATGTTTCCAAATTTTTAGGCACAGTGGTTACAGCATGAAGCGAATGCATGTGAATATACAAAGGTGCATTGCATTAAACAAGTCCACTGAGCGTCCCAAAATGGCCTGCCTGCCTGCTTTCATCCATCAATTGTTCTAAATTTTTCATTACCCAATGAGCTGAGGTGGAGTCTTAGCGAGTGGTACCATCAGGGAGGTGTGTAAAGCACTTTAGGCTAGACAATCAATCAGCTGCCAGCTTCCATCTGTCAATCAAATACAGCAGCCAATTTGAAAGCTGCCCATTGATCAGCAGGCCCTTTATGACATCACAGAAAGACCCTCAGAACTACCTGCGCATGTCTAATGGCTGGCTGTCAGTTGGGCGGGTGGGTGGCAGAGGGAGGGGATGTCTGTCTCGTTTCTCCTGAAAATTGCGTTTTTTCTGCGTTTACGGGAAAAGTTAAAGTCCGACGCGCAAAAGTGGGGTATCGTATAAATCACCTTTTAAAGACGCACATTTCTGGCCCCCCAAAAAAGGGCATTTCAAATGAGAAATGAGTCGAATAAACAAAATAGGGTGAATAAGTATGTATTTCAGGGGTGAGTTAGCAGGTTATTGGGGAAGTAAGTCCTGATATTTTTGGAGGTTGCAGGGGCCACTACACCATTCAAATTAGGCAGGCTTTAGCATATGCAGTTAGGCCCTGTAGGATGATTTTAGCTAAAAAGTGCCCCAAACACTCAAACGGGATTGTATCTGGGAAGGGAAAATATGGGAAACATGACTTAGACACCAAATGATACACTGTATGCCATGTTTCCAAATTTTTTTGCACAGTGGTTACAGCATAAAGCGAATGCATGTGAATATACAAAGGTGCATTGCATTAAACAAGTCCAATGAGCGTCCCAAAATGGCCGGCCTGCCTGCTTTCATCCATCAATTGTTCTAAATTTTTCATAACCCAATGAGCTGAGGTGGAGTCTTAGCCAGTGGTACCATCAGGGAGGTGTGTAAAGCAATTTAGGCTAGACAGCCAATCAGCTGCCAGCTTCCATCTGTCAATCAAATACAGCAGCCAATCAGAAAGCTGCCCATTGATCAGCAGGCCCTTTATGACATCACAGACAGACCCTCAGAACTATCTGTGCATGTCTAATGGCTGGCTGTCAGTTGGGTGGGTGGGTGGTAGAGGGAGGGGATGTCTGTCTCGTTTCTCCTGAAAATTGCGGTTTTTCTGCGTTTACGGGAAAACTTGAGGTCCGACGTGCAAAAGTGGGGTATCGTAGAAATCACCTTTTAAAGACGCACATTTCTGGCCCCCCAAAAATGGGCATTTCAAATGAGAAATGAGTCCAATTAACAAAATAGGGTGAATAAGTATGTATTTCCGGGGTGATTTAGCAGGTTATTGGGGAAGTAAGTTCTGATATTTTTGGAGGTTGCAGGGGCCACTAGACCATTCAAAATAGGCAGGCTTTAGCATATGCAGTTAGGCCCCATAGGATGATTTTAGCTAAAAAGTGCCCCAAACACTCAAACGGGCTAGTATCTGGGAAGGAAAAACATGGGAAACATGATTTAGACACCAAATGATACACTGTATGCCATGTTTCCAAATTTTTATGCACAGTGGTTACAGCATGAAGCAAATGCATGTGAAAATACAAGGGTGCATTGCATTAAACAAGTCCAATGAGCATCCCAAAATGGCCGGCTTGCCTGCTTTCATCCATCAATTGTTCTAAATTTTTCATTACCCAATGAGCTGAGGTGGAGTCTTAGCGAGTGGTACCATCAGGGAGGTGTGTAAAGCACTTTAGGCTAGACAGCCAATCAGCTGCCAGCTTCCATCTGTCAATCAAATACAGCAGCCAATTTAAAAGCTGCCCATTGATCAGCAGGCCCTTTATGACATCACAGACAGACCCTCAGAACTATCTGCGCATGTCTAATGGCTGGCTGTCAGTTGGGCGGGTGGGTGGCAGAGGGAGGGGATGTCTGTCTCGTTTCTCCTGAAAATTGCGGTTTTTCTGCGTTTACGGGAAAAGTTGAGGTCCGACGCGCAAAAGTGGGGTATCGTATAAATCACCTTTTAAAGACGCACATTTCTGGCCCCCCAAAAATGGGCATTTCAAATGAGAAATGAGTCCAATGAACAAAATAGGGTGAATAAGTATGTATTTAAGGGGTGAGTTAGCAGGTTATTGGGGAAGTAAGTCCTGATATTTTTGGAGGTTGCAGGGGCCACTACACCATTCAAAATAGGCAGGCTTTAGCATATGCAGTTAGGCCCTGTAGGATGATTTTAGCTAAAAAGTGCCCCAAACACTGAAACGGGCTTGTATCTGGGAAGGGAAAATATGGGAAACATGACTTAGACACCAAATGATACACTGTATGCCATGTTTCCAAATTTTTAGGCACAGTGGTTACAGCATGAAGCGAATGCATGTGAATATACAAAGGTGCATTGCATTAAACAAGTCCAATGAGCGTCCCAAAATGGCCGGCCTGCCTGCTTTCATCCATCAATTGTTCTAAATTTTTCATTACCCAATGAGCTGAGGTGGAGTCTTAGCCACTGGTACCATCAGGGAGGTGTGTAAAGCACTTTAGGCTAGACAGCCAATCAGCTGCCAGCTTCCATCTGTCAATCAAATACAGCAGCCAATCAGAAAGCTGCCCATTGATCAGCAGGCCCTTTATGACATCACAGACAGACCCTCAGAACTATCTGTGCATGTCTAATGGCTGGCTGTCAGTTGGGCGGGTGGGTGGCAGAGGGAGGGGATGTCTGTCTCGTTTCTCCTGAAAATTGCGGTTTTTCTGCATTTACGGGAAAAGTTGAGGTCCGACGTGCAAAATTGGGGTATCGTAGAAATCACCTTTTAAAGACGCACATTTCTGGCCCCCCAAAAATGGGCATTTTAAATGAAAAATGAGTCCAATTAACAAAATAGGGTGAATAAGTATGTATTTCAGGGTGAGTTAGCAGGTTATTGGGGAAGTAAGTCCTTATATTTTTGGAGGTTACAGGGGCAACTACACCATTCAAAATAGGCAGGCTTTAGCATATGCAGTTAGGCCCTGTAGGATGATTTTAGCTAAAAATTGCCCCAAACACTCAAACGGGCTAGTATCTGGGAAGGAAAAACATGGGAAACATGATTTAGACACCAAATGATACACTGTATGCCATGTTTCCAAATTTGTATGCACAGTGGTTACAGCATGAAGCGAATGCATGTGAAAATACAAGGGTGCATTGCATTAAACAAGTCCAATTAGCTTCCCAAAATGGCTGGCCTGCCTGCTTTCATCCATCAATTGTTCTAAATTTTTCATTACCCAATGAGCTGAGGTGGAGTCTTAGCCAGTGGTACCATCAGGGAGGTATGTAAAGCACTTTAGGCTAGACAGCCAATCAGCTGCCAGCTTCCATCTGTCAATCAAATACAGCAGCCAATCAGAAAGCTGCCCATTGATCAGCAGGCCCTTTATGACATCACAGACAGACCCTCAGAACTATCTGTGCATGTCTAATGGCTGGCTTTCAGTTGGGCGGGTGGGTAGCAGAGGGAGGGGATGTCTGTCTCGTTTCTCCTGAAAATTGCGGTTTTTCTGCGTTTACGGGAAAAGTTGAGGTCCGACGCGCAAAAGTGGGATATCGTAAAAATCACATTTTAAAGACGCACATTTCTGGCCCCCCAAAAACGGGCATTTCAAATGAGAAATGAGTCCAATGAACAAAATAGGGTGAATAAGTATGTATTTCAGGGGTGAGTTAGCAGGTTATTGGGGAAGTAAGTCCTGATATTTTTGGAGGTTGCAGGGGCCACTACACCATTCAAAATAGGCAGGCTTTAGCATATGCAGTTAGGCCCTGTAGGATGATTTTAGCTAAAAAGTGCCCCAAACACTCAAACGGGCTTGTATCTGGGAAGGGGAAATATGGGAAACATGACTTAGACACCAAATGATACACTGTATGCCATGTTTCCAAATTTTTATGCACAGTGGTTACAGCATGAAGCGAATGCATGTGAAAATACAAAGGTGCATTGCATTAAACAAGTCCACTGAGCGTCCTAAAATGGCTGGCCTGCCTGCTTTCATCCATCAATTGTTCTAAATTTTTCATTACCCAATGAGCTGAGGTGGAGTCTTAGCGAGTGGTACCATCAGGGAGGTGTGTAAAGCACTTTAGGCTAGACAGCCAATCAGCTGCCAGCTTCCATCTGTCAATCAAATACAGAAGCCAATTTAAAAGCTGCCCATTGATCAGCAGGCCCTTTATGACATCACAGACAGACCCTCAGAACCATCTGCGCATGTCTAATGGCTGGCTGTCAGTTGGGCGGGTGGGTGGCAGAGGGAGGGGATGTCTGTCTCGTTTCTCCTGAAAATTGCGGTTTTTCTGCGTTTACGGGAAAAGTTGAGGTCCGACGCGCAAAAGTGGGGTATCGTATAAATCACCTTTTAAAGACCCACATTTCTGGCCCCCCAAAAATGGGCATTTCAAATGAGAAATGAGTCCAATGAACAAAATAGGGTGAATAAGTATGTATTTAAGGGGTGAGTTAGCAGGTTATTGGGGAAGTAAGTCCTGATATTTTTGGAGGTTGCAGGGGCCACTACACCATTCAAAATAGGCAGGCTTTAGCATATGCAGTTAGGCCCTGTAGGATGATTTTAGCTTAAAAGTGCCCCAAACACTGAAACGGGCTTGTATCTGGGAAGGGAAAATATGGGAAACATGACTTAGGCACCAAATGATACACTGTATGCCATGTTTCCAAATTTTTAGGCACAGTGGTTACAGCATGAAGCGAATGCATGTGAATATACAAAGGTGCATTGCATTAAACAAGTCCAATGAGCGTCCCAAAATGGCCGGCCTGCCTGCTTTCATCCATCAATTGTTCTAAATTTTTCATTACCCAATGAGCTGAGGTGGAGTCTTAGCCACTGGTACCATCAGGGAGGTGTGTAAAGCACTTTAGGCTAGACAGCCAATCAGCTGCCAGCTTCCATCTGTCAATCAAATACAGCAGCCAATCAGAAAGCTGCCCATTGATCAGCAGGCCCTTTATGACATCACAGACAGACCCTCAGAACTATCTGTGCATGTCTAATGGCTGGCTTTCAGTTGGGCGGGTGGGTAGCAGAGGGAGGGGATGTCTGTCTCATTTCTCCTGAAAATTGCGGTTTTTCTGCGTTTACGGGAAAAGTTGAGGTCCGACGCGCAAAAGTGGGATATCGTAAAAATCACATTTTAAAGACGCACATTTCTGGCCCCCCAAAAATGGGCATTTCAAATGAGAAATGAGTCCAATGAACAAAATAGGGTGAATAAGTATGTATTTCAGGGGTGAGTTAGCAGGTTATTGGGGAAGTAAGTCCTGATATTTTTGGAGGTTGCAGGGGCCACTACACCATTCAAAATAGGCAGGCTTTAGCATATGCAGTTAGGCCCTGTAGAATGATTTTAGCTAAAAAGTGCCCCAAACACTCAAACGGGCTTGTATCTAGGAAGGGAAAATATGGGAAACATGACTTAGACACCAAATGATACACTGTATGCCATGTTTCCAAATTTTTATGCACAGTGGTTACAGCATGAAGCGAATGCATGTGAATATGCAAGGGTGCATTGCATTAAACAAGTCCAATGAGCGTCCCAAAATGGCCGGCCTGCCTGCTTTCATCCATCAATTGTTCTTAATTTTTCATTACCCAATGAGCTGAGGTGGAGTCTTAGCAAGTGGTACCATTAGGGAGGAGTGTAAAGCACTTTAGGCTAGACAGCCAATCAGCTGCCAGCTTCCATCTGATAATCAAATACAGCAGCCAATCAGAAAGCTGCCCATTGATCAGCAGGCCCTTTATGACATCACAGACAGACCCTCAGAACTATGGCCCTTATTCTAATCGGCTCGGTACGGCCCGCGTGCGGCCGTACCGCCGATGTTTTCTCTCTGCACATGCGCAGAGGTCACTCTGCGCATGTGCAGGGGAATTCTCCGTGTTAAAAATTTAGACGCCGCAAAGGGGGCGTATAGGGGCGTGAGGGGCTTCATCCCCTCATTTCCCTATGTGTACGCCCCGCGTTTCATGGGCGTTCCCATGCAAACGCGGGGCGTACGCATGGTAATGAGGGCATGACGCCACTCATGGGGGCGGAAAGCTGACGTCGCCGGATGTCAGCTTTCAGCCCCCATACAAGCTACCACACGGACGATTGTCCGTGTGGTCTCAGCTTGCGGGAGCTGCCGCGGCGTGCGGTCCTGCCTTCGATGGTCGTCGACCATCGAATGCAGGGGGCAGCTCCCAGCATGGTGGAGGCGTACGCCTCCACCATTTTCGTGCGGTTCGCCAGCCGTCCGTGTACGGACGGCCGTGGCGAACCGTATGGTGGGCGGGGATTCGTCTGGTGCGGTCGGAGCCGCATATGCGGCTCGACCGCACCAACCAGAATAAGGGCCTATCTGTGCATGTCTAATGGCTGGCTGTCAGTTGGGCGGGTGGGTGGCAGAGGGAGGGGATGTCTGTCTCGTTTCTCCTGAAAATTGCGTTTTTTCTGCATTTACGGGAAAAATTGAGGTCCGAAGCGCAAAATTGGGGTATCGTAGAAATCACCTTTTAAAGACGCACATTTCTGGCCCCCCAAAAATGGGCATTTCAAATGAGAAATGAGTCCAATGAACAAAATAGGGTGAATAAGTATGTATTTCAGGGGTGAGTTAGCAGGTTATTGGGGAAGTAAGTCCTGATATTTTTGGAGGTTGCAGGGGCCACTACACCATTCAAAATAGGCAGGCTTTAGCATATGCAGTTAGGCCCTGTAGGATGATTTTAGCTAAAAATTGCCCCAAACACTCAAACGGGCTTGTATTTGGGAAGGGAAAATATGGGAAACATGACTTAGACACCAAATGATACACTGTATGCCATGTTTCCAAATTTTTATGCACAGTGGTTACAGCATGAAGCGAATGCATGTGAATATACAAAGGTGAATTGCATTAAAAAGGTCCAATGAGCGTCCCAAAATGGCCGGCCTGCCTGCTTTCATCCATCAATTGTTCTAAATTTTTCATTACCCAATGAGCTGAGGTGGAGTCTTAGCCAGTGGTACCATCAGGGAGGTATGTAAAGCACTTTAGGCTAGACAGCCAATCAGCTGCCAGCTTCCATCTGTCAATCAAATACAGCAGCCAATTTAAAAGCTGCCCATTGATCAGCAGGCCCTTTATGACATCACAGACAGACCCTCAGAACTATCTGCGCATGTCTAATGGCTGGCTGTCAGTTGGGCGGGTGGGTGGCAGAGGGAGGGGATGTCTGTCTCGTTTCTCCTGAAAATTGCGGTTTTTCTGCGTTTACGGGAAAAGTTGAGGTCCGACGCGCAAAAGTGGGGTATCGTATAAATCACCTTTTAAAGACGCACATTTCTGGCCCCCCAAAAATGGGCATTTCAAATGAGAAATGAGTCCAATGAACAAAATAGGGTGAATAAGTATGTATTTCAGGGGTGAGTTAGCAGGTTATTGGGGAAGTAAGTCCTGATATTTTTGGAGGTTGCAGGGGCCACTACACCATTCAAAATAGGCAGGCTTTAGCATATGCAGTTAGGCCCTGTAGGATAATTTTAGCTAAAAATTGCCCCAAACACTCAAACGGGCTTGTATCTGGGAAGGGAAAATATGGGAAACATGACTTAGACACCAAATGAAACACTGTATGCCATGTTTCCAAATTTTTATGCACAGTGGTTACAGCATGAAGCGAATGCATGTGAATATACAAAGGTGCATTGCATTAAAAAGGTCCAATGAGTGTCCCAAAATGGCCGGCCTGCCTGCTTTCATCCATCAATTGTTCTAAATTTTTCATTACCCAATGAGCTGAGGTGGAGTCTTAGCCAGTGGTACCATCAGGGAGGTGTGTAAAGCACTTTAGGCTAGACAGCCAATCAGCTGCCAGCTTCCATCTGTCAATCAAATACAGCAGCCAATCAGAAAGCTGCCCATTGATCAGCAGGCCCTTTATGACATCACAGACAGACCCTCAGAACTATCTGTGCATGTCTAATGGCTGGCTGTCAGTTGGGCGGGTGGGTGGCAGAGGGAGGGGATGTCTGTCTCGTTTCTCCTACAAATTGCGGTTTTTCTGCGTTTACGGGAAAAGTTGAGGTCCGACGTGCAAAAGTGGGGTATCATAGAAATCACCTTTTAAAGACGCACATTTCTGGCCCCCCAAAAATGGGCATTTCAAATGAGAAATGAGTCCAATTAACAAAATAGGGTGAATAAGTATGTATTTCAGGGATGAGTTAGCAGGTTATTGGGGAAGTAAGTCCTGATATTTTTGGAGGTTGCAGGGGCCACTACACCATTCAAAATAGGCAGGCTTTAGCATATGCAGTTAGGCCCTGTAGAATGATTTTAGCTAAAAAGTGCCCCAAACACTCAAACGGGCTTGTATCTGGGAAGGGAAAATATGGGAAACATGACTTAGACACCAAATGATACACTGTATGCCATGTTTCCAAATTTTTATGCACAGTGGTTACAGCATGAAGCGAATGCATGTGAATATACAAGGGTGCATTGCATTAAACAAGTCCAATGAGCGTCCCAAAATGGCCGGCCTGCCTGCTTTCATCCATCAATTGTTCTTAATTTTTCATTACCCAATGAGCTGAGGTGGAGTCTTAGCAAGTGGTACCATTAGGGAGGAGTGTAAAGCACTTTAGGCTAGACAGCCAATCAGCTGCCAGCTTCCATCTGTCAATCAAATACAGCAGCCAATCAGAAAGCTGCCCATTGATCAGCAGGCCCTTTATGACATCACAGACAGACCCTCAGAACTATCTGTGCATGTCTAATGGCTGGCTGTCAGTTGGGCGGGTGGGTGGCAGAGGGAGGGGATGTCTGTCTCGTTTCTCCTGAAAATTGCGTTTTTTCTGCATTTACGGGAAAAGTTGAGGTCCGAAGCGCAAAATTGGGGTATCGTAGAAATCACCTTTTAAAGACGCACATTTCTGGCCCCCCAAAAATGGGCATTTCAAATGAGAAATGAGTCCAATGAACAAAATAGGGTGAATAAGTATGTATTTCAGGGGTGAGTTAGCAGGTTATTGGGGAAGTAAGTCCTGATATTTTTGGAGGTTGCAGGGGCCACTACACCATTCAAAATAGGCAGGCTTTAGCATATGCAGTTAGGCCCTGTAGGATGATTTTAGCTAAAAATTGCCCCAAACACTCAAACGGGCTTGTATCTGGGAAGGGAAAATATGGGAAACATGACTTAGACACCAAATGATACACTGTATGCCATGTTTCCAAATTTTTATGCACAGTGGTTACAGCATGAAGCGAATGCATGTGAATATACAAAGGTGCATTGCATTAAAAAGGTCCAATGAGCGTCCCAAAATGGCCGGCCTGCCTGCTTTCATCCATCAATTGTTCTAAATTTTTCATTACCCAATGAGCTGAGGTGGAGTCTTAGCCAGTGGTACCATCAGGGAGGTGTGTAAAGCACTTTAGGCTAGACAGCCAATCAGCTGCCAGCTTCCATCTGTCAATCAAATACAGCAGCCAATCAGAAAGCTGCCCATTGATCAGCAGGCCCTTTATGACATCACAGACAGACCCTCAGAACTATCTGTGCATGTCTAATGGCTGGCTGTCAGTTGGGCGGGTGGGTGGCAGAGGGAGGGGATGTCTGTCTCGTTTCTCCTACAAATTGCGGTTTTTCTGCGTTTACGGGAAAAGTTGAGGTCCGACGTGCAAAAGTGGGGTATCATAGAAATCACCTTTTAAAGACGCACATTTCTGGCCCCCCAAAAATGGGCATTTCAAATGAGAAATGAGTCCAATTAACAAAATAGGGTGAATAAGTATGTATTTCAGGGGTGAGTTAGCAGGTTATTGGGGAAGTAAGTCCTGATATTTTTGGAGGTTGCAGGGGCCACTAGACCATTCAAAATAGGCAGGCTTTAGCATATGCAGTTAGGCCCCATAGGATGATTTTAGCTAAAAAGGGCCCCAAACACTCAAACGGGCTAGTATCTGGGAAGGAAAAACATGGGAAACATGATTTAGACACCAAATGATACACTGTATGCCATGTTTCCAAATTTTTATGCACAGTGGTTACAGCATGAAGCGAATGCATGTGAAAATACAAAGGTGCATTGCATTAAACAAGTCCAATGAGCGTCCCAAAATGTCCGGCCTGCCTGCTTTCATCCATCAATTGTTCTAAATTTTTCATTACCCAATGAGCTGAGGTGGAGTCTTAGCCAGTGGTACCATCAGGGAGGTATGTAAAGCACTTTAGGCTAGACAGCCAATCAGCTGCCAGCTTCCATCTGTCAATCAAATACAGCAGCCAATCAGAAAGCTGCCCATTGATCAGCAGGCCCTTTATGACATCACAGACAGACCCTCAGAACTATCTGTGCATGTCTAATGGCTGGCTTTCAGTTGGGCGGGTGGGTGGCAGAGGGACGGGATGTCTGTCTCGTTTCTCCTGAAAATTGCGGTTTTTCTGCGTTTACGGGAAAAGTTGAGGTCCGACGCGCAAAAGTGGGGTATCGTAGAAATCACCTTTTAAAGACGCACATTTCTGGCCCCCCAAAAATGGGCATTTCAAATGAGAAATGAGTCCAATGAACAAAATAGGGTGAATAAGTATGTATTTCAGGGGTGAGTTAGCAGGTTATTGGGGAAGTAAGTCCTGATATTTTTGGAGGTTGCAGGGGCCACTAGACCATTCAAAATAGGCAGGCTTTAGCATATGCAGTTAGGCCCTGTAGGATGATTTTAGCTAAAAAGTGCCCCAAAAACTCAAACGGGCTTGTATCTGGGAAGAAAAAACATGGGAAACATGATTTAGACACCAAATGATACACTGTATGCCATGTTTCCAAATTTTTATGCACAGTGGTTACAGCATGAAGCGAATGCATGTGAAAATACAAGGGTGCATTGCATTAAACAAGTCCAATGAGCGTCCCAAAATGCCTGCTTTCATCCATCAATTGTTCTAAATTTTTCATTACCCAATGAGCTGAGGTGGAGTCTTAGCCAGTGGTACCATCAGGGAGGTGTGTAAAGCACTTTAGGCTAGACAGCCAATCAGCTGCCAGCTTCCATCTGTCAATCAAATACAGCAGCCATTCAGAAAGCTGCCCATTGATCAGCAGGCCCTTTATGACATCACAGACAGACCCTCAGAACTATCTGTGCATGTCTAATGGCTGGCTGTCAGTTGGGCGGGTGGGTGGCAGAGGGAGGGGATGTCTGTCTCGTTTCTCCTGAAAATTGCGTTTTTTCTGCGTTTACGGGAAAAGTTGAGGTCCGACGCGCAAAAGTGGGGTATCGTAGAAATCACCTTTTAAAGACGCACATTTCTGGCCCCCCAAAAATGGGCATTTCAAATGAGAAATGAGTCCAATGAACAAAATAGGGTGAATAAGTATGTATTTCAGGGGTGAGTTAGCAGGTAATTGGGGAAGTAAGTCCTGATATTTTTGGAGGTTGCAGGGGCCACTAGACCATTCAAAATAGGCAGGCTTTAGCATATGCAGTTAGGCCCCGTAGGATGATTTTAGATAAAAAGTGCCCCAAACACTCAAACGGGCTTGTATCTGGGAAGGGAAAATATGGGAAACATGACTTAGACACCAAATGATACACTGTATGCCATGTTTCCAAATTTTTATGCACAGTGGTTACAGCATGAAGCGAATGCATGTGAAAATACAAAGGTGCATTGCATTAAACAAGTCCAATGAGCGTCCCAAAATGGCCGGCCTGCCTGCTTTCATCCATCAATTGTTCTAAATTTTTCATTACCTAATGAGCTGAGGTGTAGTCTTAGCCAGTGGTACCATCAGGGAGGTGTGTAAAGCACTTTAGGCTAGACAGCCAATCAGCTGCCAGCTTCCATCTGTCAATCAAATACAGCAGCCAATCAGAAAGCTGCCCATTGATCAGCAGGCCCTTTATGACATCACAGACAGACCCTCAGAACTATCTGTGCATGTCTAATGGCTGGCTGTCAGTTGGGCGGGTGGGTGGCAGAGGGAGGGGATGTCTGTCTCGTTTCTCCTGAAAATTGCGTTTTTTCTGCGTTTACGGGAAAAGTTGAGGTCCGACGCGCAAAAGTGGGGTATCGTAGAAATCACCTTTTAAAGACGCACATTTCTGGCCCCCCAAAAATGGGCATTTCAAATGAGAAATGAGTCCAATTAACAAAATAGGGTGAATAAGTATGTATTTCAGGGGTGAGTTAGCAGGTTATTGGGGAAGTAAATCCTGATATTTTTGGAGGTTGCAGGGGCAACTACACCATTCAAAATAGGCAGGCTTTAGCATATGCAGTTAGGCCCTGTAGGATGATTTTAGCTAAAAATTGCCCCAAACACTCAAACGGGCTTGTATCTGGGAAGGGAAAATATGGGAAACATGACTTAGACACCAAATGATACACTGTATGCCATGTTTCCAAATTTATATGCACAGTGGTTACAGCATGAAGCGAATGCATGTGAAAATACAAAGGTGCATTGCATTAAACAAGTCCAATGAGCGTCCCAAAATGGCTGGCCTGCCTGCTTTCATCCATCAATTGTTCTAAATTTTTCATTACCCAATGAGCTGAGGTGGAGTCTTAGCCAGTGGTACCATCAGGGAGGTGTGTAAAGAACTTTAGGCTAGACAGCCAATCAGCTGCCAGCTTCCATCTGTCAATCAAATACAGCAGCCAATCAGAAAGCTGCTCATTGATCAGCAGGCCCTTTATGACATCACAGACAGACCCTCAGAACTATCTGTGTTTGTCTAATGGCTGGCTGTCAGTTGGGCGGGTGGGTGGCAGAGGGAGGGGATGTCTGTCTCGTTTCTCCTGAAAATTGCGTTTTTTCTGCGTTTACGGGAAAAGTTGAGGTCCGACGCGCAAAAGTGGGATATCATAGAAATCACCTTTTAAAGACGCACATTTCTGGCCCCCCAAAAATGGGCATTTCAAATGAGAAATGAGTCCAATTAACAAAATAGGGTGAATAAGTATGTATTTCAGGGGTGAGATAGCTGGTTATTGGGGAAGTAAGTCCTGATATTTTTGGTGGTTGCAGGGGCCACTAGACCATTCAAAATAGGCAGGCTTTAGCATATGCAGTTAGGCCCTGTAGGATGATTTTAGCTAAAAAGTGCCCCAAACACTCAAACGGGCTAGTATCTGGGAAGGAAAAACATGGGAAACATGACTTAGACACCAAATGATACTCTGTATGCCATGTTTCCAAATTTTTATGCACAGTGGTTACAGCATGAAGCGAATGCATGTGAAAATACAAAGGTGCATTGCATTAAACAAGTCCAATGAGCGTCCCAAAATGGCCGGCCTGCCTGCTTTCATCCATCAATTGTTCTAAATTTTTCATTACCCAAATGAGCTGAGGTGGAGTCTTAGCCAGTGGTACCATCAGGGAGGTGTGTAAAGCACTTTAGGCTAGACAGCCAATCAGCTGCCAGCTTCCATCTGTCAATCAAATACAGCAGCCAATCAGAAAGCTGCCCATTGATCAGCAGGCCCTTTATGACATCACAGACAGACCCTCAGAACTATCTGTGCATGTCTAATGGCTGGCTGTCAGTTGGGCGGGTGGGTGGCAGAGGGAGGGGATGTCTGTCTCGTTTCTCCTGAAAATTGCGGTTTTTCTGCGTTTACGGGAAAAGTTGAGGTCCGACGCGCAAAAGTGGGGTATCGTAGAAATCACCTATTAAAGACGCACATTTCTGGCCCCCCAAAAATGGGCATTTCAAATGAGAAATGAGTCCAATTAACAAAATAGGGTGAATAAGTATGTATTTCAGGGGTGAGTTAGCAGGTTATTGGGGAAGGTTGTCCTGATATTTTTGGAGGTTGCAGGGGCCACTAGACCATTCAAAATAGGCAGGCTTTAGCATATGCAGTTAGGCCCCGTAGGATGATTTTAGCTAAAAAGTGCCCCAAACACTCAAACGGGCTAGTATCTGGGAAGGAAAAACATGGGAAACATGACTTAGACACCAAATGATACTCTGTATGCCATGTTTCCAAATTTGTATGCACAGTGGTTACAGCATGAAGCGAATGCATGTGAAAATACAAAGGTGCATTGCATTAAACAAGTCCAATGAGCATCCCAAAATGGCCGGCCTGCCTGCTTTCATCCATCAATTGTTCTAAATTTTTCATTACCCAATGAGCTGAGGTGGAGTCTTAGCCAGTGGTACCATCAGGGAGGTGTGTAAAGCACTTTAGGCTAGACAGCCAATCAGCTGCCAGCTTCCATCTGTCAATCAAATACAGCAGCCAATCAGAAAGCTGCCCATTGATCAGCAGGCCCTTTATGACATCACAGACAGACCCTCAGAACTATCTGTGCATGTCTAATGGCTGGCTGTCAGTTGGGCGGGTGGGTGGCAGAGGGAGGGGATGTCTGTCTCGTTTCTCCTGAAAATTGCGTTTTTTCTGCGTTTACGGGAAAAGTTGAGGTCCGACGCGCAAAAGTGGGATATCGTATAAATCATCTTTTAAAGACGCACATTTCTGGCCCCCCAAAAATGGGCATTTCAAATGAGAAATGAGTCCAATTAACAAAATAGGGTGAATAAGTATGTATTTCAGGGGTGAGATAGCAGGTTATTGGGGAAGTAAGTCCTGATATTTTTGGAGGTTGCAGGGGCCACTAGACCATTCAAAATAGGCAGGCTTTAGCATATGCAGTTAGGCCCCGTAGGATGATTTTAGCTAAAAAGTGCCCCAAACACTGAAACGGGCTAGTATCTGGGAAGGAAAAACATGGGAAACATGACTTAGACACCAAATGATACTCTGTATGCCATGTTTCCAAATTTTTATGCACAGTGGTTACAGCATGAAGCGAATGCATGTGAATATACAAAGGTGCATTGCATTAAACAAGTCCAATGAGCATCCCAAAATGTCCGGCCTGCCTGCTTTCATCCATCAATTGTTCTAAATTTTTCATTACCCAATGAGCTGAGGTGGAGTCTTAGCCAGTGGTACCATCAGGGAGGTATGTAAAGCACTTTAGGCTAGACAGCCAATCAGCTGCCAGCTTCCATCTGTCAATCAAATACAGCAGCCAATCAGAAAGCTGCCCATTGATCAGCAGGCCCTTTATGACATCACAGACAGACCCTCAGAACTATCTGTGCATGTCTAATGGCTGGCTTTCAGTTGGGCGGGTGGGTGGCAGAGGGACGGGATGTCTGTCTCGTTTCTCCTGAAAATTGCGGTTTTTCTGCGTTTACGGGAAAAGTTGAGGTCCGACGCGCAAAAGTGGGGTATCGTAGAAATCACCTTTTAAAGACGCACATTTCTGGCCCCCCAAAAATGGGCATTTCAAATGAGAAATGAGTCCAATGAACAAAATAGGGTGAATAAGTATGTATTTCAGGGGTGAGTTAGCAGGTTATTGGGGAAGTAAGTCCTGATATTTTTGGAGGTTGCAGGGGCCACTAGACCATTCAAAATAGGCAGGCTTTAGCATATGCAGTTAGGCCCTGTAGGATGATTTTAGCTAAAAAGTGCCCCAAAAACTCAAACGGGCTTGTATCTGGGAAGGAAAAACATGGGAAACATGATTTAGACACCAAATGATACACTGTATGCCATGTTTCCAAATTTTTATGCACAGTGGTTACAGCATGAAGCGAATGCATGTGAAAATACAAGGGTGCATTGCATTAAACAAGTCCAATGAGCGTCCCAAAATGCCTGCTTTCATCCATCAATTGTTCTAAATTTTTCATTACCCAATGAGCTGAGGTGGAGTCTTAGCCAGTGGTACCATCAGGGAGGTGTGTAAAGCACTTTAGGCTAGACAGCCAATCAGCTGCCAGCTTCCATCTGTCAATCAAATACAGCAGCCAATCAGAAAGCTGCCCATTGATCAGCAGGCCCTTTATGACATCACAGACAGACCCTCAGAACTATCTGTGCATGTCTAATGGCTGGCTGTCAGTTGGGCGGGTGGGTGGCAGAGGGAGGGGATGTCTGTCTCGTTTCTCCTGAAAATTGCGGTTTTTCTGCGTTTACGGGAAAAGTTGAGGTCCGACGCGCAAAAGTGGGGTATCGTAGAAATCACCTTTTAAAGACGCACATTTCTGGCCCCCCAAAAATGGGCATTTCAAATGAGAAATGAGTCCAATGAACAAAATAGGGTGAACAAGTATGTATTTCAGGGGTGAGTTAGCAGGTTATTGGGGAAGTAAGTCCTGATATTTTTCGAGGTTGCAGGGGCCACTAGACCATTCAAAATAGGCAGGCTTTAGCATATGCACTTAGGCCCCGTAGGATGATTTTAGATAAAAAGTGCCCCAAACACTCAAACGGGCTTGTATCTGGGAAGGGAAAATATGGGAAACATGACTTAGACACCAAATGATACACTGTATGCCATGTTTCCAAATTTATATGCACAGTGGTTACAGCATGAAGCGAATGCATGTGAAAATACAAAGGTGCATTGCATTAAACAAGTCCAATGAGCGTCCCAAAATGGCTGGCCTGCCTGCTTTCATCCATCAATTGTTCTAAATTTTTCATTACCCAATGAGCTGAGGTGGAGTCTTAGCCAGTGGTACCATCAGGGAGGTGTGTAAAGCACTTTAGGCTAGACAGCCAATCAGCTGCCAGCTTCCATCTGTCAATCAAATACAGCAGCCAATCAGAAAGCTGCTCATTGATCAGCAGGCCCTTTATGACATCACAGACAGACCCTCAGAACTATCTGTGTTTGTCTAATGGCTGGCTGTCAGTTGGGCGGGTGGGTGGCAGAGGGAGGGGATGTCTGTCTCGTTTCTCCTGAAAATTGCGTTTTTTCTGCGTTTACGGGAAAAGTTGAGGTCCGACGCGCAAAAGTGGGATATCGTAGAAATCACCTTTTAAAGACGCACATTTCTGGCCCCCCAAAAATGGGCATTTCAAATGAGAAATGAGTCCAATTAACAAAATAGGGTGAATAAGTATGTATTTCAGGGGTGAGATAGCTGGTTATTGGGGAAGTAAGTCCTGATATTTTTGGAGGTTGCAGGGGCCACTAGACCATTCAAAATAGGCAGGCTTTAGCATATGCAGTTAGGCCCTGTAGGATGATTTTAGCTAAAAAGTGCCCCAAACACTCAAACGGGCTAGTATCTGGGAAGGAAAAACATGGGAAACATGACTTAGACACCAAATGATACTCTGTATGCCATGTTTCCAAATTTTTATGCACAGTGGTTACAGCATGAAGCGAATGCATGTGAAAATACAAAGGTGCATTGCATTAAACAAGTCCAATGAGCGTCCCAAAATGGCCGGCCTGCCTGCTTTCATCCATCAATTGTTCTAAATTTTTCATTACCCAAATGAGCTGAGGTGGAGTCTTAGCCAGTGGTACCATCAGGGAGGTGTGTAAAGCACTTTAGGCTAGACAGCCAATCAGCTGCCAGCTTCCATCTGTCAATCAAATACAGCAGCCAATCAGAAAGCTGCCCATTGATCAGCAGGCCCTTTATGACATCACAGACAGACCCTCAGAACTATCTGTGCATGTCTAATGGCTGGCTGTCAGTTGGGCGGGTGGGTGGCAGAGGGAGGGGATGTCTGTCTCGTTTCTCCTGAAAATTGCGGTTTTTCTGCGTTTACGGGAAAAGTTGAGGTCCGACGCGCAAAAGTGGGGTATCGTAGAAATCACCTATTAAAGACGCACATTTCTGGCCCCCCAAAAATGGGCATTTCAAATGAGAAATGAGTCCAATTAACAAAATAGGGTGAATAAGTATGTATTTCAGGGGTGAGTTAGGAGGTTATTGGGGAAGTAAGTCCTGATATTTTTGGAGGTTGCAGGGGCCACTAGACCATTCAAAATAGGCAGGCTTTAGCATATGCAGTTAGGCCCCGTAGGATGATTTTAGCTAAAAAGTGCCCCAAACACTCAAACGGGCTAGTATCTGGGAAGGAAAAACATGGGAAACATGACTTAGACACCAAATGATACTCTGTATGCCATGTTTCCAAATTTTTATGCACAGTGGTTACAGCATGAAGCGAATGCATGTGAAAATACAAAGGTGCATTGCATTAAACAAGTCCAATGAGCGTCCCAAAATGGCCGGCCTGCCTGCTTTCATCCATCAATTGTTCTAAATTTTTCATTACCCAAATGAGCTGAGGTGGAGTCTTAGCCAGTGGTACCATCAGGGAGGTGTGTAAAGCACTTTAGGCTAGACAGCCAATCAGCTGCCAGCTTCCATCTGTCAATCAAATACAGCAGCCAATCAGAAAGCTGCCCATTGATCAGCAGGCCCTTTATGACATCACAGACAGACCCTCAGAACTATCTGTGCATGTCTAATGGCTGGCTGTCAGTTGGGCGGGTGGGTGGCAGAGGGAGGGGATGTCTGTCTCGTTTCTCCTGAAAATTGCGGTTTTTCTGCGTTTACGGGAAAAGTTGAGGTCCGACGCGCAAAAGTGGGGTATCGTAGAAATCACCTATTAAAGACGCACATTTCTGGCCCCCCAAAAATGGGCATTTCAAATGAGAAATGAGTCCAATTAACAAAATAGGGTGAATAAGTATGTATTTCAGGGGTGAGTTAGCAGGTTATTGGGGAAGTAAGTCCTGATATTTTTGGAGGTTGCAGGGGCCACTAGACCATTCAAAATAGGCAGGCTTTAGCATATGCAGTTAGGCCCCGTAGGATGATTTTAGCTAAAAAGTGCCCCAAACACTCAAACGGGCTAGTATCTGGGAAGGAAAAACATGGGAAACATGACTTAGACACCAAATGATACTCTGTATGCCATGTTTCCAAATTTTTATGCACAGTGGTTACAGCATGAAGCGAATGCATGTGAAAATACAAAGGTGCATTGCATTAAACAAGTCCAATGAGCGTCCCAAAATGGCCGACCTGCCTGCTTTCATCCATCAATTGTTCTAAATTTTTCATTACCCAATGAGCTGAGGTGGAGTCTTAGCCAGTGGTACCATCAGGGAGGTGTGTAAAGCACTTTAGGCTAGACAGCCAATCAGCTGCCAGCTTCCATCTGTCAATCAAATACAGCAGCCAATCAGAAAGCTGCCCATTGATCAGCAGGCCCTTTATGACATCACAGACAGACCCTCAGAACTATCTGTGCATGTCTAATGGCTGGCTGTCAGTTGGGCGGGTGGGTGGCAGAGGGAGGGGATGTCTGTCTCGTTTCTCCTGAAAATTGCGTTTTTTCTGCGTTTACGGGAAAAGTTGAGGTCCGACGCGCAAAAGTGGGGTATCGTAGAAATCACCTTTCAAAGACGCACATTTCTGGCCCCCCAAAAATGGGCATTTCAAATGAGAAATGAGTCCAATTAACAAAATAGTGTGAATAAGTATGTATTTCAGGGGTGAGTTAGCAGGTTATTGGGGAAGTAAGTCCTGATATTTTTGGAGGTTGCAGGGGCCACTAGACCATTCAAAATAGGCAGGCTTTAGCATATGCAGTTAGGACCCGTAGGATGATTTTAGCTAAAAAGTGCCCCAAACACTCAAACGGGCTTGTATCTGGGAAGGGAAAATATGGGAAACATGACTTAGACACCAAATGATACACTGTATGTCATGTTTCCAAATTTTTATGCACAGTGGTTACAGCATGAAGCGAATGCATGTGAAAATACAAAGGTGCATTGCATTAAACAAGTCCAATGAGCGTCCCAAAATGGCCGGCCTGCCTGCTTTTATCCATCAATTGTTCTAAATTTTTTATTACCCAATGAGCTGAGGTGGAGTCTTAGCCAGTTGTACCATCAGGGAGGTGTGTAAAGCACTTTAGGCTAGACAGCCAATCAGCTGCCAGCTTCCATCTGTCAATCAAATACAGCAGCCAATCAGAAAGCTGCCCATTGATCAGCAGGCCCTTTATGACATCACAGACAGACCATCAGAACTATCTGTGCATGTCTAATGGCTGGCTGTCAGTTGGGCGGGTGGGTGGCAGAGGGAGGGGATGTCTGTCTCGTTTCTCCTGAAAATTGCAGTTTTTCTGCGTTTACGGGAAAAGTTGAGGTCCGACGCGCAAAAGTGGGGTCTCGTAGAAATCACCTTTTAAAGACGCACATTTATGGCCCCCAAAAAATGGGCATTTCAAATGAGAAATGAGTCCAATTAACAAAATAGGGTGAATAAGTATGTATTTCAGGGGTGAGTTAGCAGGTTATTGGGGAAGTAAATCCTGATATTTTTGGAGGTTGCAGGGGCAACTACACCATTCAAAATAGGCAGGCTTTAGCATATGCAGTTAGGCCCTGTAGGATGATTTTAGCTAAAAAGTGCCCCAAACACTCAAACGGGCTTGTATCTGGGAAGGGAAAATATGGGAAACATGACTTAGACACCAAATGATACACTGTATGCCATGTTTCCAAATTTTTATGCACAGTGGTTACAGCATGAAGCGAATGCATGTGAAAATACAAAGGTGCATTGCATTAAACAAGTCCAATGAGCGTCCCAAAATGGCCGGCCTGCCTGCTTTCATCCATCAATTGTTCTAAATTTTTCATTACCTAATGAGCTGAGGTGTAGTCTTAGCCAGTGGTACCATCAGGGAGGTGTGTAAAGCACTTTAGGCTAGACAGCCAATCAGCTGCCAGCTTCCATCTGTCAATCAAATACAGCAGCCAATCAGAAAGCTGCCCATTGATCAGCAGGCCCTTTATGACATCACAGACAGACCCTCAGAACTATCTGTGCATGTCTAATGGCTGGCTGTCAGTTGGGCGGGTGGGTGGCAGAGGGAGGGGATGTCTGTCTCGTTTCTCCTGAAAATTGCGTTTTTTCTGCATTTACGGGAAAAGTTGAGGTCCGACGCGCAAAAGTGGGGTATCGTAGAAATCACCTTTTAAAGACGCACATTTCTAGCCCACCAAAAATGGGCATTTCAAATGAGAAATGAGTCCAATTAACAAAATAGGGTGAATAAGTATGTATTTCAGGGGTGAGTTAGCAGGTTATTGGGGAAGTAAATCCTGATATTTTTGGAGGTTGCAGGGGCAACTACACCATTCAAAATAGGCAGGCTTTAGCATATGCAGTTAGGCCCTGTAGGATGATTTTAGCTAAAAAGTGCCCCAAACACTCAAACGGGCTTGTATCTGGGAAGGGAAAATATGGGAAACATGACTTAGACACTAAATGATACACTGTATGCCATGTTTCCAAATTTATATGCACAGTGGTTACAGCATGAAGCGAATGCATGTGAAAATACAAAGGTGCATTGCATTAAACAAGTCCAATGAGCGTCCCAAAATGGCTGGCCTGCCTGCTTTCATCCATCAATTGTTCTAAATTTTTCATTAACCAATGAGCTGAGGTGGAGTCTTAGCCAGTGGTACCATCAGGAAGGTGTGTAAAGTCCTTTAGGCTAGACAGCCAATCAGCTGCCAGCTTCCATCTGTCAATCAAATACAGCAGCCAATCAGAAAGCTGCCCATTGATCAGCAGGCCCTTTATGACATCACAGACAGACCCTCAGAACTATCTGTGTTTGTCTAATGGCTGGCTGTCAGTTGGGCGGGTGGGTGGCAGAGGGAGGGGATGTCTGTCTCGTTTCTCCTGAAAATTGCGTTTTTTCTGCGTTTACGGGAAAAGTTGAGGTCCGACGCGCAAAAGTGGGATATCGTAGAAATCACCTTTTAAAGACGCACATTTCTGGCCCCCCAAAAATGGGCATTTCAAATGAGAAATGAGTCCAATTAACAAAATAGGGTGAATAAGTATGTATTTCAGGGGTGAGATAGCAGGTTATTGGGGAAGTAAGTCCTGATATTTTTGGAGGTTGCAGGGGCCACTAGACCATTCAAAATAGGCAGGCTTTAGCATATGCAGTTAGGCCCCGTAGGATGATTTAAGCTAAAAAGTGCCCCAAACACTCAAACGGGCTAGTATCTGGGAAGGAAAAACATGGGAAACATGACTTAGACACCAAATGATACTCTGTATGCCATGTTTCCAAATTTTTATGCACAGTGGTTACAGCATGAAGCGAATGCATGTGAAAATACAAAGGTGCATTGCATTAAACAAGTCCAATGAGCGTCCCAAAATGGCCGGCCTGCCTGCTTTCATCCATCAATTGTTCTAAATTTTTCATTACCCAATGAGCTGAGGTGGAGTCTTAGCCAGTTGTACCATCAGGGAGGTGTGTAAAGCACTTTAGGCTAGACAGCCAATCAGCTGCCAGCTTCCATCTGTCAATCAAATACAGCAGCCAATCAGAAAGCTGCCCATTGATCAGCAGGCCCTTTATGACATCACAGACAGACCATCAGAACTATCTGTGCATGTCTAATGGCTGGCTGTCAGTTGGGCGGGTGGGTGGCAGAGGGAGGGGATGTCTGTCTCGTTTCTCCTGAAAATTGCGGTTTTTCTGCGTTTACGGGAAAAGTTTAGGTCCGACGCGCAAAAGTGGGGTCTCGTAGAAATCACCTTTTGAAGACGCACATTTATGGCCCCCAAAAAATGGGCATTTCAAATGAGAAATGAGTCCAATTAACAAAATAGGGTGAATAAGTAGGTATTTCAGGGGTGAGTTAGCAGGTTATTGGGGAAGAAAATCCTGATATTTTTGGAGGTTGCAGGGGCCACTAGACCATTCAAAATAGGCAGGCTTTAGCATATGCAGTTAGGCCCTGTAGGATGATTTTAGCTAAAAAGTGCCCCAAACGCTCAAACGGGCTTGTATCTGGGAAGGGAAAATATGGGAAACATGACTTAGACACCAAATAATACACTGTATGCCATGTTTCCAAATTTTTATGCACAGTGGTAACAGCATGAAGCGAATGCATGTGAAAATACAAAGGTGCATTGCATTAAACAAGTCCAATGAGCATCCCAAAATGGCTGGCCTGCCTGCTTTCATCCATCAATTGTTCTACATTTTTCATTACCCAATGAGCTGAGGTGGAGTCTTAGCCAGTGGTACCATCAGGGAGGTGTGTAAAGCACTTTAGGCTAGACAGCCAATCAGCTGCCAGCTTCCATCTGTCAATCAAATACAGCAGCCAATCAGAAAGCTGCCCATTGATCAGCAGGCCCTTTATGACATCACAGACAGACCCTCAGAACTATCTGTGCATATCTAATGGCTGGCTTTCAGTTGGGCGGGTGGGTGGCAGAGGGAGGGGATGTCTGTCTCGTTTCTCCTGAAAATTGCGGTTTTTCTGCGTTTACGGGAAAAGTTGAGGTCCGACGCGCAAAAGTGGATTATCGTAGAAATCACCTTTTAAAGACGCACATTTCTGGCTCCCCAAAAATGGGCATTTCAAATGAGAAATGAGTCCAATGAACAAAATAGGGTGAATAAGTATGTATTTCAGGGGTGAGTTAGCAGGTTATTGGGGAAGTAAGTCCTGATATTTTTGGAGGTTGCAGGGGCCACTACACCATTCAAAATAGGCAGGCTTTAGCATATGCAGTTAGGCCCTGTAGGATGATTTTAGCTAAAAAGTGCCCCAAACACTCAAACGGGCTTGTATCTGGGAAGGGAAAATATGGGAAACATGACTTAGACACCAAATGATACACTCTATGCCATGTTTCCAAATTTTTATGCACAGTGGTTACAGTATGAAGCGAATGCATGTGAAATTACAAAGGTGCATTGCATTAAACAAGTCCAATGAGCGTCCCAAAATGGCCGGCCTGCCTGCTTTCATCCATCAATTGTTCTAAATTTTTCATTACCCAATGAGCTGAGGTGGAGTCTTAGCCAGTGGTACCATCAGGGAGGTGTGTAAAGCACTTTAGGCTAGACAGCCAATCAGCTGCCAGCTTCCATCTGTCAATCAAATACAGCAGCCAATCAGAAAGCTGCCCATTGATCAGCAGGCCCTTTATGACATCACAGACAGACCATCAGAACTATCTGTGCATGTCTAATGGCTGGCTGTCAGTTGGGCGGGTGGGTGGCAGAGGGAGGAGATGTCTGTCTCGTTTCTCCTGAAAATTGCGGTTTTTCTGCGTTTACGGGAAAAGTTTAGGTCCGACGCGCAAAAGTGGGGTCTCGTAGAAATCACCTTTTGAAGACGCACATTTATGGCCCCAAAAAAATGGGCATTTCAAATGAGAAATGAGTCCAATTAACAAAATAGGGTGAATAAGTAGGTATTTCAGGGGTGAGTTAGCAGGTTATTGGGGAAGAAAATCCTGATATTTTTGGAGGTTGCAGGGGCCACTAGACCATTCAAAATAGGCAGGCTTTAGCATATGCAGTTAGGCCCCGTAGGATGATTTTAGCTAAAAAGTGCCCCAAACACTCAAACGGGCTAGTATCTGGGAAGGAAAAACATGGGAAACATGACTTAGACACCAAATGATACTCTGTATGCCATGTTTCCAAATTTTTATGCACAGTGGTTACAGCATGAAGCGAATGCATGTGAAAATACAAAGGTGCATTGCATTAAACAAGTCCAATGAGCGTCCCAAAATGGCCGGCCTGCCTGCTTTCATCCATCAATTGTTCTAAATTTTTCATTACCCAATGAGCTGAGGTGGAGTCTTAGCCAGTGGTACCATCAGGGAGGTGTGTAAAGCACTTTAGGCTAGACAGCCAATCAGCTGCCAGCTTCCATCTGTCAATCAAATACAGCAGCCAATCAGAAAGCTGCCCATTGATCAGCAGGCCCTTTATGACATCACAGACAGACCATCAGAACTATCTGTGCATGTCTAATGGCTGGCTGTCAGTTGGGCGGGTGGGTGGCAGAGGGAGGAGATGTCTGTCTCGTTTCTCCTGAAAATTGCGGTTTTTCTGCGTTTACGGGAAAAGTTTAGGTCCGACGCGCAAAAGTGGGGTCTCGTAGAAATCACCTTTTGAAGACGCACATTTATGGCCCCAAAAAAATGGGCATTTCAAATGAGAAATGAGTCCAATTAACAAAATAGGGTGAATAAGTAGGTATTTCAGGGGTGAGTTAGCAGGTTATTGGGGAAGAAAATCCTGATATTTTTGGAGGTTGCAGGGGCCACTAGACCATTCAAAATAGGCAGGCTTTAGCATATGCAGTTAGGCCCCGTAGGATGATTTTAGCTAAAAAGTGCCCCAAACACTCAAACGGGCTAGTATCTGGGAAGGAAAAACATGGGAAACATGACTTAGACACCAAATGATACTCTGTATGCCATGTTTCCAAATTTTTATGCACAGTGGTTACAGCATGAAGCGAATGCATGTGAAAATTCAAAGGTGCATTGCATTAAACAAGTCCAATGAGCGTCCCAAAATGGCCGGCCTGCCTGCTTTCATCCATCAATTGTTCTAAATTTTTCATTACCCAATGAGCTGAGGTGGAGTCTTAGCCAGTGGTACCATCAGGGAGGTGTGTAAAGCACTTTAGGCTAGACAGCCAATCAGCTGCCAGCTTCCATCTGTCAATCAAATACAGCAGCCAATCAGAAAGCTGCCCATTGATCAGCAGGCCCTTTATGACATCACAGACAGACCCTCAGAACTATCTGTGCATGTCTAATGGCTGGCTGTCAGTTGGGCGGGTGGGTGGCAGAGGGAGGGGATGTCTGTCTCGTTTCTCCTGAAAATTGCGGTTTTTCTGCGTTTACGGGAAAAGTTGAGGTCCGACGCGCAAAAGTGGGGTATCGTAGAAATCACCTTTTAAAGTCGCACATTTCTGGCCCCCCAAAAATGGGCATTTCAAATGAGAAATGAGTCCTATGAACAAAATAGGGTGAATAAGTATGTATTTCAGGGGTGAGTTAGCAGGATATTGGGGAAGTAAATCTTGATATTTTTGGAGGTTGCAGGGGCAACTACACCATTCAAAAAAGGCAGGCTTTAGCATATGCAGTTAGGCCCTGTAGGATGATTTTAGCTAAAAAGTGCCCCAAACACTCAAACGGGCTTGTATCTGGGAAGGGAAAATATGGGAAACATGACTTAGACACCAAATGATACACTGTATGCCATGTTTCCAAATTTTTATGCACAGTGGTTACAGCATGAAGCGAATGCATGTGAAAATACAAAGGTGCATTGCATTAAACAAGTCCAATGAGCGTCCCAAAATGGCCGGCCTGCCTGCTTTCATCCATCAATTGTTCTAAATTTTTCATTACCCAATGAGCTAAGGTGGAGTCTTAGCCAGTGGTACCATCAGGGAGGTGTGTAAAGCACTTTAGGCTAGACAGCCAATCAGCTGCCAGCTTCCATCTGTCAATCAAATACAGCAGCCAATCAGAAAGCTGCCCATTGATCAGCAGGCCCTTTATGACATCACAGACAGACCCTCAGAACTATTTGTGCATGTCTAATGGCTGGCTGTCAGTTGGGCGGGTGGGTGGCAGAGGGAGGGGATGTCTGTCTCGTTTCTCCTGAAAATTGCGGTTTTTCTGCGTTTACGGGAAAAGTTGAGGTCCAACGCGCAAAAGTGGGGTCTCGTAGAAATCACCTTTTAAAGACGCACATTTCTAGCCCCCAAAAAATGGGCATTTCCAATGAGAAATGAGTCCAATTAACAAAATAGGGTGAATAAGTATGTATTTCAGGGGTGATTTAGCAGGTTATTGGGGAAGTAAATCCTGATATTTTTGGAGGTTGCAGGGGCAACTACACCATTCAAAATAGGCAGGCTTTAGCATATGCAGTTAGGCCCTGTAGGATGATTTTAGCTAAAAAGTGCCCCAAACACTCAAACGGGCTTGTATCTGGGAAGGGAAAATATAGGAAACATGACTTAGACACCAAATGATACACTGTATGCCATGTTTCCAAATTTTTATGCACAGTGGTTACAGCATGAAGCGAATGCATGTGAAAATACAAAGGTGCATTGCATTAAACAAGTCCAATGAGCGTCCCAAAATGGCCGGCCTGCCTGCTTTCATCCATCAATTGTTCTAAATTTTTCATTACCCAATGAGCTGAGGTGGAGTCTTAGCCAGTGGTACCATCAGGGAGGTGTGTAAAGCACTTTAGGATAGACAGCCAATCAGCTGCCAGCTTCCATCTGTCAATCAAATACAGCAGCCAATCAGAAAGCTGCCCATTGATCAGCAGGCCCTTTATGACATCACAGACAGACCCTCAGAACTATCTGTGCATGTCTAATGGCTGGCTTTCAGTTGGGCGGGTGGGTGTCAGAGGGAGGGGATGTCTGTCTCGTTTCTCCTGAAAATTGCGGTTTTTCTGCGTTTACGGGAAAAGTTGAGGTCCGACGCGCAAAAGTGAGGTATCGTAGAAATCAACTTTTAAAGACGCACATTTTTGGCCCCCCAAAAATGGGCATTTCAAATGAGAAATGAGTCCAATGAACAAAATAGGGTGAATAAGTATGTATTTCAGGGGTGAGTTAGCAGGTTATTGGGGAAGTAAATCCTGATATTTTTGGAGGTTGCAGGGGCAACTACACCATTCAAAATAGGCAGGCTTTAGCATATGCAGTTAGGCCCTGTAGGATGATTTTAGCTAAAAAGTGCCCCAAACACTCAAACGGGCTTGTATCTGGGAAGGGAAAATATGGGAAACATGACTTAGACACCAAATGATACACTGTATGCCATGTTTCCAAATTTTTATGCACAGTGGTTACAGCATGAAGCGAATGCATGTGAAAATACAAAGGTGCATTGCATTAAACAAGTCCAATGAGCGTCCCAAAATGGCCGGCCTGCCTGCTTTTATCCATCAATTGTTCTAAATTTTTTATTACCCAATGAGCTGAGGTGGAGTCTTAGCCAGTTGTACCATCAGGGAGGTGTGTAAAGCACTTTAGGCTAGACAGCCAATCAGCTGCCAGCTTCCATCTGTCAATCAAATACAGCAGCCAATCAGAAAGCTGCCCATTGATCAGCAGGCCCTTTATGACATCACAGACAGACCTTCAGAACTATCTGTGCATGTCTAATGGCTGGCTGTCAGTTGGGCGGGTGGGTGGCAGAGGGAGGGGATGTCTGTCTCGTTTCTCCTGAAAATTGCGTTTTTTCTGCGTTTACGGGAAAAGTTGAGGTCCGACGCGCAAAAGTGGGATATCGTAGAAATCACCTTTTAAAGACGCACATTTCTGGCCCCCCAAAAATGGGCATTTCAAATGAGAAATGAGTCCAATTAACAAAATAGGGTGAATAAGTATGTATTTCAGGGGTGAGATAGCAGGTTATTGGGGAAGTAAGTCCTGATATTTTTGGAGGTTGCAGGGGCCACTAGACCATTCAAAATAGGCAGGCTTTAGCATATGCAGTTAGGCCCCGTAGGATGATTTAAGCTAAAAAGTGCCCCAAACACTCAAACGGGCTAGTATCTGGGAAGGAAAAACATGGGAAACATGACTTAGACACCAAATGATACTCTGTATGCCATGTTTCCAAATTTTTATGCACAGTGGTTACAGCATGAAGCGAATGCATGTGAAAATACAAAGGTGCATTGCATTAAACAAGTCCAATGAGCGTCCCAAAATGGCCGGCCTGCCTGCTTTCATCCATCAATTGTTCTAAATTTTTCATTACCCAATGAGCTGAGGTGGAGTCTTAGCCAGTTGTACCATCAGGGAGGTGTGTAAAGCACTTTAGGCTAGACAGCCAATCAGCTGCCAGCTTCCATCTGTCAATCAAATACAGCAGCCAATCAGAAAGCTGCCCATTGATCAGCAGGCCCTTTATGACATCACAGGCAGACCATCAGAACTATCTGTGCATGTCTAATGGCTGGCTGTCAGTTGGGCGGGTGGGTGGCAGAGGGAGGGGATGTCTGTCTCGTTTCTCCTGAAAATTGCGGTTTTTCTGCGTTTACGGGAAAAGTTTAGGTCCGACGCGCAAAAGTGGGGTCTCGTAGAAATCACCTTTTGAAGACGCACATTTATGGCCCCCAAAAAATGGGCATTTCAAATGAGAAATGAGTCCAATTAACAAAATAGGGTGAATAAGTAGGTATTTCAGGGGTGATTTAGCAGGTTATTGGGGAAGTAAATCCTGATATTTTTGGAGGTTGCAGGGGCAACTACACCATTCAAAATAGGCAGGCTTTAGCATATGCAGTTAGGCCCTGTAGGATGATTTTAGCTAAAAAGTGCCCCAAACACTCAAACGGGCTTGTATCTGGGAAGGGAAAATATAGGAAACATGACTTAGACACCAAATGATACACTGTATGCCATGTTTCCAAATTTTTATGCACAGTGGTTACAGCATGAAGCGAATGCATGTGAAAATACAAAGGTGCATTGCATTAAACAAGTCCAATGAGCGTCCCAAAATGGCCGGCCTGCCTGCTTTCATCCATCAATTGTTCTAAATTTTTCATTACCCAATGAGCTGAGGTGGAGTCTTAGCCAGTGGTACCATCAGGGAGGTGTGTAAAGCACTTTAGGATAGACAGCCAATCAGCTGCCAGCTTCCATCTGTCAATCAAATACAGCAGCCAATCAGAAAGCTGCCCATTGATCAGCAGGCCCTTTATGACATCACAGACAGACCCTCAGAACTATCTGTGCATGTCTAATGGCTGGCTTTCAGTTGGGCGGGTGGGTGTCAGAGGGAGGGGATGTCTGTCTCGTTTCTCCTGAAAATTGCGGTTTTTCTGCGTTTACGGGAAAAGTTGAGGTCCGACGCGCAAAAGTGAGGTATCGTAGAAATCAACTTTTAAAGACGCACATTTTTGGCCCCCCAAAAATGGGCATTTCAAATGAGAAATGAGTCCAATGAACAAAATAGGGTGAATAAGTATGTATTTCAGGGGTGAGTTAGCAGGTTATTGGGGAAGTAAATCCTGATATTTTTGGAGGTTGCAGGGGCAACTACACCATTCAAAATAGGCAGGCTTTAGCATATGCAGTTAGGCCCTGTAGGATGATTTTAGCTAAAAAGTGCCCCAAACACTCAAACGGGCTTGTATCTGGGAAGGGAAAATATGGGAAACATGACTTAGACACCAAATGATACACTGTATGCCATGTTTCCAAATTTTTATGCACAGTGGTTACAGCATGAAGCGAATGCATGTGAAAATACAAAGGTGCATTGCATTAAACAAGTCCAATGAGCGTCCCAAAATGGCCGGCCTGCCTGCTTTTATCCATCAATTGTTCTACATTTTTTATTACCCAATGAGCTGAGGTGGAGTCTTAGCCAGTTGTACCATCAGGGAGGTGTGTAAAGCACTTTAGGCTAGACAGCCAATCAGCTGCCAGCTTCCATCTGTCAATCAAATACAGCAGCCAATCAGAAAGCTGCCCATTGATCAGCAGGCCCTTTATGACATCACAGACAGACCTTCAGAACTATCTGTGCATGTCTAATGGCTGGCTGTCAGTTGGGCGGGTGGGTGGCAGAGGGAGGGGATGTCTGTCTCGTTTCTCCTGAAAATTGCAGTTTTTCTGCGTTTACGGGAAAAGTTGAGGTCCGACGCGCAAAAGTGGGGTCTCGTAGAAATCACCTTTTAAAGACGCACATTTCTGGCCCCCAAAAATGGGCATTTCAAATGAGAAATGAGTCCAATTAACAAAATAGGGTGAATAAGTATGTATTTCAGGGGTGAGATAGCAGGTTATTGGGGAAGTAAGTCCTGATATTTTTGGAGGTTGCAGGGGCCACTAGACCATTCAAAATAGGCAGGCTTTAGCATATGCAGTTAGGCCCCGTAGGATGATTTTAGCTAAAAAGTGCCCCAAACACTCAAACGGGCTAGTATCTGGGAAGGAAAAACATGGGAAACATGACTTAGACACCAAATGATACTCTGTATGCCATGTTTCCAAATTTTTATGCACAGTGGTTACAGCATGAAGCGAATGCATGTGAAAATACAAAGGTACGGATGGTGTAATGGTTAGCATTACTGCCTCACAGCACTGAGGTCATGGGTTCAATACCCACCATGGCCCTAACTGTGCAGAGTTTGTATATTCTCCCCGTACTTGCGTGGGTTTCCTCCGGGTACTCCGGTTTCCTCCCACAATCCAAAAATATACTGCTAGGCTAATTTGGCTCCCAACAAAAAAAATTAACCCTAGAATGTCTGTGTGTGCGTGTACATGTGGTAGGGAATATAGATTGTAAGCTCCACTGGGGCAGGGACTGATGTGAATGGTCAAATATTCTCTGTAAAGCGCTGCGGAATCTGTGTGCGCTATATAAGAAACTGCTAATAAATAAATAAATAAAGGTGCATTGCATTAAACAAGTCCAATGAGCGTCCCAAAATGGCCGGCCTGCCTGCTTTCATCCATCAATTGTTCTAAATTTTTCATTACCCAATGAGCTGAGGTTGAGTCTTAGCCAGTGGTACCATCAGGGAGGTGTGTAAAGCACTTTGGGCTAGACAGCCAATCAGCTGCCAGCTTCCATCTGTCAATCAAATACAGCAGCCAATCAGAAAGCTGCCCATTGATCAGCAGGCCCTTTATGACATCACAGACAGACCCTCAGAACTATCTGTGCATGTCTAATGGCTGGCTGTCAGTTGGGCGGGTGGGTGGCAGAGGGAGGGGATGTCTGTCTCGTTTCTCCTGAAAATTGCGTTTTTTCTGCGTTTACGGGAAAAGTTGAGGTCCGACGCGCAAAAGTGGGGTATCGTAGAAATCACCTTTTAAAGACGCACATTTCTGGCCCCCCAAAAATGGGCATTTCAAATGAGAAATGAGTCCAATGAACAAAATAGGGTGAATAAGTATGTATTTCAGGGGTGAGTTAGCAGGTTATTGGGGAAGTAAGTCCTGATATTTTTGGAGGTTGCAGGGGCCACTAGACCATTCAAAATAGGCAGGCTTTAGCATATGCAGTTAGGCCCCGTAGGATGATTTTAGCTAAAAAGTGCCCCAAACACTCAAACGGGCTTGTATCTGGGAAGGGAAAATATGGGAAACATGACTTAGACACCAAATGATACACTGTATGCCATGTTTCCAAATTTTTATGCACAGTGGTTACAGCATGAAGCGAATGCATGTGAAAATACAAAGGTGCATTGCATTAAACAAGTCCAATGAGCGTCCCAAAATGGCCGGCCTGCCTGCTTTTATCCATCAATTGTTCTAAATTTTTTATTACCTAATGAGCTGAGGTGGAGTCTTAGCCAGTGGTACCATCAGGGAGGTGTGTAAAGCACTTTAGGCTAGACAGCCAATCAGCTGCCAGCTTCCATCTGTCAATCAAATACAGCAGCCAATCAGAAAGCTGCCCATTGATCAGCAGGCCCTTTATGACATCACAGACAGACCATCAGAACTATCTGTGCATGTCTAATGGCTGGCTGTCAGTTGGGCGGGTGGGTGGCAGAGGGAGGGGATGTCTGTCTCGTTTCTCCTGAAAATTGTGTTTTTTCTGCGTTTACGGGAAAAGTTTAGGTCCGACGCGCAAAAGTGGGGTCTCGTAGAAATCACATTTTAAAGACGCACATTTATGGCCCCCAAAAAATGGGCATTTCAAATGAGAAATGAGTCCAATGAACAAAATAGGGTGAATAAGTAAGTATTTCAGGGGTGAGTTAGCAGGATATTGGGGAAGTAAATCTTGATATTTTTGGAGGTTGCAGGGGCAACTACACCATTCAAAAAAGGCAGGCTTTAGCATATGCAGTTAGGCCCTGTAGGATGATTTTAGCTAAAAAGTGCCCCAAACACTCAAACGGGCTTGTATCTGGGAAGGGAAAATATGGGAAACATGACTTAGACACCAAATGATACACTGTATGCCATGTTTCCAAATTTTTATGCACAGTGGTTACAGCATGAAGCGAATGCATGTGAAAATACAAAGGTGCATTGCATTAAACAAGTCCAATGAGCGTCCCAAAATGGCCGGCCTGCCTGCTTTCATCCATCAATTGTTCTAAATTTTTCATTACCCAATGAGCTAAGGTGGAGTCTTAGCCAGTGGTACCATCAGGGAGGTGTGTAAAGCACTTTAGGCTAGACAGCCAATCAGCTGCCAGCTTCCATCTGTCAATCAAATACAGCAGCCAATCAGAAAGCTGCCCATTGATCAGCAGGCCCTTTATGACATCACAGACAGACCCTCAGAACTATCTGTGCATGTCTAATGGCTGGCTGTCAGTTGGGCGGGTGGGTGGCAGAGGGAGGGGATGTCTGTCTCGTTTCTCCTGAAAATTGCGGTTTTTCTGCGTTTACGGGAAAAGTTGAGGTCCAACGCGCAAAAGTGGGGTCTCGTAGAAATCACCTTTTAAAGACGCACATTTCTAGCCCCCAAAAAATGGGCATTTCCAATGAGAAATGAGTCCAATTAACAAAATAGGGTGAATAAGTATGTATTTCAGGGGTGATTTAGCAGGTTATTGGGGAAGTAAATCCTGATATTTTTGGAGGTTGCAGGGGCAACTACACCATTCAAAATAGGCAGGCTTTAGCATATGCAGTTAGGCCCTGTAGGATGATTTTAGCTAAAAAGTGCCCCAAACACTCAAACGGGCTTGTATCTGGGAAGGGAAAATATAGGAAACATGACTTAGACACCAAATGATACACTGTATGCCATGTTTCCAAATTTTTATGCACAGTGGTTACAGCATGAAGCGAATGCATGTGAAAATACAAAGGTGCATTGCATTAAACAAGTCCAATGAGCGTCCCAAAATGGCCGGCCTGCCTGCTTTCATCCATCAATTGTTCTAAATTTTTCATTACCCAATGAGCTGAGGTGGAGTCTTAGCCAGTGGTACCATCAGGGAGGTGTGTAAAGCACTTTAGGATAGACAGCCAATCAGCTGCCAGCTTCCATCTGTCAATCAAATACAGCAGCCAATCAGAAAGCTGCCCATTGATCAGCAGGCCCTTTATGACATCACAGACAGACCCTCAGAACTATCTGTGCATGTCTAATGGCTGGCTTTCAGTTGGGCGGGTGGGTGTCAGAGGGAGGGGATGTCTGTCTCGTTTCTCCTGAAAATTGCGGTTTTTCTGCGTTTACGGGAAAAGTTGAGGTCCGACGCGCAAAAGTGAGGTATCGTAGAAATCAACTTTTAAAGACGCACATTTTTGGCCCCCCAAAAATGGGCATTTCAAATGAGAAATGAGTCCAATGAACAAAATAGGGTGAATAAGTATGTATTTCAGGGGTGAGTTAGCAGGTTATTGGGGAAGTAAATCCTGATATTTTTGGAGGTTGCAGGGGCAACTACACCATTCAAAATAGGCAGGCTTTAGCATATGCAGTTAGGCCCTGTAGGATGATTTTAGCTAAAAAGTGCCCCAAACACTCAAACGGGCTTGTATCTGGGAAGGGAAAATATGGGAAACATGACTTAGACACCAAATGATACACTGTATGCCATGTTTCCAAATTTTTATGCACAGTGGTTACAGCATGAAGCGAATGCATGTGAAAATACAAAGGTGCATTGCATTAAACAAGTCCAATGAGCGTCCCAAAATGGCCGGCCTGCCTGCTTTTATCCATCAATTGTTCTAAATTTTTTATTACCCAATGAGCTGAGGTGGAGTCTTAGCCAGTTGTACCATCAGGGAGGTGTGTAAAGCACTTTAGGCTAGACAGCCAATCAGCTGCCAGCTTCCATCTGTCAATCAAATACAGCAGCCAATCAGAAAGCTGCCCATTGATCAGCAGGCCCTTTATGACATCACAGACAGACCTTCAGAACTATCTGTGCATGTCTAATGGCTGGCTGTCAGTTGGGCGGGTGGGTGGCAGAGGGAGGGGATGTCTGTCTCGTTTCTCCTGAAAATTGCGTTTTTTCTGCGTTTACGGGAAAAGTTGAGGTCCGACGCGCAAAAGTGGGATATCGTAGAAATCACCTTTTAAAGACGCACATTTCTGGCCCCCCAAAAATGGGCATTTCAAATGAGAAATGAGTCCAATTAACAAAATAGGGTGAATAAGTATGTATTTCAGGGGTGAGATAGCAGGTTATTGGGGAAGTAAGTCCTGATATTTTTGGAGGTTGCAGGGGCCACTAGACCATTCAAAATAGGCAGGCTTTAGCATATGCAGTTAGGCCCCGTAGGATGATTTAAGCTAAAAAGTGCCCCAAACACTCAAACGGGCTAGTATCTGGGAAGGAAAAACATGGGAAACATGACTTAGACACCAAATGATACTCTGTATGCCATGTTTCCAAATTTTTATGCACAGTGGTTACAGCATGAAGCGAATGCATGTGAAAATACAAAGGTGCATTGCATTAAACAAGTCCAATGAGCGTCCCAAAATGGCCGGCCTGCCTGCTTTCATCCATCAATTGTTCTAAATTTTTCATTACCCAATGAGCTGAGGTGGAGTCTTAGCCAGTTGTACCATCAGGGAGGTGTGTAAAGCACTTTAGGCTAGACAGCCAATCAGCTGCCAGCTTCCATCTGTCAATCAAATACAGCAGCCAATCAGAAAGCTGCCCATTGATCAGCAGGCCCTTTATGACATCACAGGCAGACCATCAGAACTATCTGTGCATGTCTAATGGCTGGCTGTCAGTTGGGCGGGTGGGTGGCAGAGGGAGGGGATGTCTGTCTCGTTTCTCCTGAAAATTGCGGTTTTTCTGCGTTTACGGGAAAAGTTTAGGTCCGACGCGCAAAAGTGGGGTCTCGTAGAAATCACCTTTTGAAGACGCACATTTATGGCCCCCAAAAAATGGGCATTTCAAATGAGAAATGAGTCCAATTAACAAAATAGGGTGAATAAGTAGGTATTTCAGGGGTGATTTAGCAGGTTATTGGGGAAGTAAATCCTGATATTTTTGGAGGCTGCAGGGGCAACTACACCATTCAAAATAGGCAGGCTTTAGCATATGCAGTTAGGCCCTGTAGGATGATTTTAGCTAAAAAGTGCCCCAAACACTCAAACGGGCTTGTATCTGGGAAGGGAAAATATAGGAAACATGACTTAGACACCAAATGATACACTGTATGCCATGTTTCCAAATTTTTATGCACAGTGGTTACAGCATGAAGCGAATGCATGTGAAAATACAAAGGTGCATTGCATTAAACAAGTCCAATGAGCGTCCCAAAATGGCCGGCCTGCCTGCTTTCATCCATCAATTGTTCTAAATTTTTCATTACCCAATGAGCTGAGGTGGAGTCTTAGCCAGTGGTACCATCAGGGAGGTGTGTAAAGCACTTTAGGATAGACAGCCAATCAGCTGCCAGCTTCCATCTGTCAATCAAATACAGCAGCCAATCAGAAAGCTGCCCATTGATCAGCAGGCCCTTTATGACATCACAGACAGACCCTCAGAACTATCTGTGCATGTCTAATGGCTGGCTTTCAGTTGGGCGGGTGGGTGTCAGAGGGAGGGGATGTCTGTCTCGTTTCTCCTGAAAATTGCGGTTTTTCTGCGTTTACGGGAAAAGTTGAGGTCCGACGCGCAAAAGTGAGGTATCGTAGAAATCAACTTTCAAAGACGCACATTTTTGGCCCCCCAAAAATGGGCATTTCAAATGAGAAATGAGTCCAATGAACAAAATAGGGTGAATAAGTATGTATTTCAGGGGTGAGTTAGCAGGTTATTGGGGAAGTAAATCCTGATATTTTTGGAGGTTGCAGGGGCAACTACACCATTCAAAATAGGCAGGCTTTAGCATATGCAGTTAGGCCCTGTAGGATGATTTTAGCTAAAAAGTGCCCCAAACACTCAAACGGGCTTGTATCTGGGAAGGGAAAATATGGGAAACATGACTTAGACACCAAATGATACACTGTATGCCATGTTTCCAAATTTTTATGCACAGTGGTTACAGCATGAAGCGAATGCATGTGAAAATACAAAGGTGCATTGCATTAAACAAGTCCAATGAGCGTCCCAAAATGGCCGGCCTGCCTGCTTTTATCCATCAATTGTTCTAAATTTTTTATTACCCAATGAGCTGAGGTGGAGTCTTAGCCAGTTGTACCATCAGGGAGGTGTGTAAAGCACTTTAGGCTAGACAGCCAATCAGCTGCCAGCTTCCATCTGTCAATCAAATACAGCAGCCAATCAGAAAGCTGCCCATTGATCAGCAGGCCCTTTATGACATCACAGACAGACCTTCAGAACTATCTGTGCATGTCTAATGGCTGGCTGTCAGTTGGGCGGGTGGGTGGCAGAGGGAGGGGATGTCTGTCTCGTTTCTCCTGAAAATTGCGTTTTTTCTGCGTTTACGGGAAAAGTTGAGGTCCGACGCGCAAAAGTGGGATATCGTAGAAATCACCTTTTAAAGACGCACATTTCTGGCCCCCAAAAATGGGCATTTCAAATGAGAAATGAGTCCAATTAACAAAATAGGGTGAATAAGTATGTATTTCAGGGGTGAGATAGCAGGTTATTGGGGAAGTAAGTCCTGATATTTTTGGAGGTTGCAGGGGCCACTAGACCATTCAAAATAGGCAGGCTTTAGCTTAGGCCCCGTAGGATGATTTTAGCTAAAAAGTGCCCCAAACACTCAAACGGGCTAGTATCTGGGAAGGAAAAACATGGGAAACATGACTTAGACACCAAATGATACTCTGTATGCCATGTTTCCAAATTTTTATGCACAGTGGTTACAGCATGAAGCGAATGCATGTGAAAATACAAAGGTGCATTGCATTAAACAAGTCCAATGAGCGTCCCAAAATGGCCGGCCTGCCTGCTTTCATCCATCAATTGTTCTAAATTTTTCATTACCCAATGAGCTGAGGTTGAGTCTTAGCCAGTGGTACCATCAGGGAGGTGTGTAAAGCACTTTGGGCTAGACAGCCAATCAGCTGCCAGCTTCCATCTGTCAATCAAATACAGCAGCCAATCAGAAAGCTGCCCATTGATCAGCAGGCCCTTTATGACATCACAGACAGACCCTCAGAACTATCTGTGCATGTCTAATGGCTGGCTGTCAGTTGGGCGGGTGGGTGGCAGAGGGAGGGGATGTCTGTCTCGTTTCTCCTGAAAATTGCGTTTTTTCTGCGTTTACGGGAAAAGTTGAGGTCCGACGCGCAAAAGTGGGGTATCGTAGAAATCACCTTTTAAAGACGCACATTTCTGGCCCCCCAAAAATGGGCATTTCAAATGAGAAATGAGTCCAATGAACAAAATAGGGTGAATAAGTATGTATTTCAGGGGTGAGTTAGCAGGTTATTGGGGAAGTAAGTCCTGATATTTTTGGAGGTTGCAGGGGCCACTAGACCATTCAAAATAGGCAGGCTTTAGCATATGCAGTTAGGCCCCGTAGGATGATTTTAGCTAAAAAGTGCCCCAAACACTCAAACGGGCTTGTATCTGGGAAGGGAAAATATGGGAAACATGACTTAGACACCAAATGATACACTGTATGCCATGTTTCCAAATTTTTATGCACAGTGGTTACAGCATGAAGCGAATGCATGTGAAAATACAAAGGTGCATTGCATTAAACAAGTCCAATGAGCGTCCCAAAATGGCCGGCCTGCCTGCTTTTATCCATCAATTGTTCTAAATTTTTTATTACCCAATGAGCTGAGGTGGAGTCTTAGCCAGTGGTACCATCAGGGAGGTGTGTAAAGCACTTTAGGCTAGACAGCCAATCAGCTGCCAGCTTCCATCTGTCAATCAAATACAGCAGCCAATCAGAAAGCTGCCCATTGATCAGCAGGCCCTTTATGACATCACAGACAGACCATCAGAACTATCTGTGCATGTCTAATGGCTGGCTGTCAGTTGGGCGGGTGGGTGGCAGAGGGAGGGGATGTCTGTCTCGTTTCTCCTGAAAATTGTGTTTTTTCTGCGTTTACGGGAAAAGTTTAGGTCCGACGCGCAAAAGTGGGGTCTCGTAGAAATCACATTTTAAAGACGCACATTTATGGCCCCCAAAAAATGGGCATTTCAAATGAGAAATGAGTCCAATGAACAAAATAGGGTGAATAAGTAAGTATTTCAGGGGTGAGTTAGCAGGTTATTGGGGAAGAAAATCCTGATATTTTTGGAGGTTGCAGGGGCCACTAGACCATTCAAAATAGGCAGGCTTTAGCATATGCAGTTAGGCCCTGTAGGATGATTTTAGCTAAAAAGTGCCCCAAACGCTCAAACGGGCTTGTATCTGGGAAGGGAAAATATGGGAAACATGACTTAGACACCAAATAATACACTGTATGCCATGTTTCCAAATTTTTATGCACAGTAGTTACAGCATGAAGCGAATGCATGTGAAAATACAAAGGTGCATTGCATTAAACAAGTCCAATGAGCATCCCAAAATGGCCGGCCTGCCTGCTTTCATCCATCAATTGTTCTACATTTTTCATTACCCAATGAGCTGAGGTGGAGTCTTAGCCAGTGGTACCATCAGGGAGGTGTGTAAAGCACTTTAGGCTAGACAGCCAATCAGCTGCCAGCTTCCATCTGTCAATCAAATACAGCAGCCAATCAGAAAGCTGCCCATTGATCAGCAGGCCCTTTATGACATCACAGACAGACCCTCAGAACTATCTGTGCATATCTAATGGCTGGCTTTCAGTTGGGCGGGTGGGTGGCAGAGGGAGGGGATGTCTGTCTCGTTTCTCCTGAAAATTGCGGTTTTTCTGCGTTTACGGGAAAAGTTGAGGTCCGACGCGCAAAATTGGATTATCGTAGAAATCACCTTTTAAAGACGCACATTTCTGGCTCCCCAAAAATGGGCATTTCAAATGAGAAATGAGTCCAATGAACAAAATAGGGTGAATAAGTATGTATTTCAGGGGTGAGTTAGCAGGTTATTGGGAAAGTAAGTCCTGATATTTTTGGAGGTTGCAGGGGCCACTACACCATTCAAAATAGGCAGGCTTTAGCATATGCAGTTAGGCCCTGTAGGATGATTTTAGCTAAAAAGTGCCCCAAACACTCAAACGGGCTTGTATCTGGGAAGGGAACATATGGGAAACATGACTTAGACACCAAATGATACACTGTATGCCATGTTTCCAAATTTTTATGCACAGTGGTTACAGTATGAAGCGAATGCATGTGAAAATACAAAGGTGCATTGCATTAAACAAGTCCAATGAGCGTCCCAAAATGGCCGGCCTGCCTGCTTTCATCCATCAATTGTTCTAAATTTTTCATTACCCAATGAGCTGAGGTGTAGTCTTAGCCAGTGGTACCATCAGGGAGGTGTGTAAAGCACTTTAGTCTAGACAGCCAATCAGCTGCCAGCTTCCATCTGTCAATCAAATACAGCAGCCAATCAGAAAGCTGCCCATTGATCAGCAGGCCCTTTATGACATCACAGACAGACCCTCAGAACTATCTGTGCATGTCTAATGGCTGGCTGTCAGTTGGGCGGGTGGGTGGCAGAGGGAGGGGATGTCTGTCTCGTTTCTCCTGAAAATTGCGGTTTTTCTGCGTTTACGGGAAAAGTTGAGGTCCGACGCGCAAAAGTGGGGTATCGTAGAAATCACCTTTTAAAGACGCACATTTCTGGCCCCCCAAAAATGGGCATTTCAAATGAGAAATGAGTCCTATGAACAAAATAGGGTGAATAAGTATGTATTTCAGGGGTGAGTTAGCAGGTTATTGGGGAAGTAAATCTTGATATTTTTGGAGGTTGCAGGGGCAACTACACCATTCAAAAAAGGCAGGCTTTAGCATATGCAGTTAGGCCCTGTAGGATGATTTTAGCTAAAAAGTGCCCCAAACACTCAAACGGGCTTGTATCTGGGAAGGGAAAATATGGGAAACATGACTTAGACACCAAATGATACACTGTATGCCATGTTTCCAAATTTTTATGCACAGTGGTTACAGCATGAAGCGAATGCATGTGAAAATACAAAGGTGCATTGCATTAAACAAGTCCAATGAGCGTCCCAAAATGGCCGGCCTGCCTGCTTTCATCCATCAATTGTTCTAAATTTTTCATTACCTAATGAGCTGAGGTGTAGTCTTAGCCAGTGGTACCATCAGGGAGGTGTGTAAAGCACTTTAGGCTAGACAGCCAATCAGCTGCCAGCTTCCATCTGTCAATCAAATACAGCAGCCAATCAGAAAGCTGCCCATTGATCAGCAGGCCCTTTATGACATCACAGACAGACCCTCAGAACTATCTGTGCATGTCTAATGGCTGGCTGTCAGTTGGGCGGGTGGGTGGCAGAGGGAGGGGATGTCTGTCTCGTTTTTCCTGAAAATTGCGTTTTTTCTGCGTTTACGGGAAAAGTTGAGGTCCGACGCGCAAAAGTGGGGTATCGTAGAAATCACCTTTTAAAGACGCACATTTCTGGCCCCCCAAAAATGGGCATTTCAAATGAGAAATGAGTCCAATTAACAAAATAGGGTGAATAAGTATGTATTTCAGGGGTGAGTTAGCAGGTTATTGGGGAAGTAAATCCTGATATTTTTGGAGGTTGCAGGGGCAACTACACCATTCAAAATAGGCAGGCTTTAGCATATGCAGTTAGGCCCTGTAGGATGATTTTAGCTAAAAAGTGCCCCAAACACTCAAACGGGCTTGTATCTGGGAAGGGAAAATATGGGAAACATGACTTAGACACCAAATGATACACTATATGCCATGTTTCCAAATTTTTATGCACAGTGGTTACAGCATGAAGCGAATGCATGTGAAAATACAAAGGTGCATTGCATTAAACAAGTCCAATGAGCGTCCCAAAATGGCCGGCCTGCCTGCTTTCATCCATCAATTGTTCTAAATTTTTCATTACCTAATGAGCTGAGGTGTAGTCTTAACCAGTGGTACCATCAGGGAGGTGTGTAAAGCACTTTAGGCTAGACAGCCAATCAGCTGCCAGCTTCCATCTGTCAATCAAATACAGCAGCCAATCAGAAAGCTGCCCATTGATCAGCAGGCCCTTTATGACATCACAGACAGACCCTCAGAACTATCTGTGCATGTCTAATGACTGGCTGTCAGTTGGGCGGGTGGGTGGCAGAGGGAGGGGATGTCTGTCTCGTTTCTCCTGAAAATTGCGTTTTTTCTGCGTTTACGGGAAAAGTTGAGGTCCGACGCGCAAAAGTGGGGTATCGTAGAAATCACCTTTTAAAGACGCACATTTCTAGCCCACCAAAAATGGGCATTTCAAATGAGAAATGAGTCCAATTAACAAAATAGGGTGAATAAGTATGTATTTCAGGGGTGAGTTAGCAGGTTATTGGGGAAGTAAATCCTGATATTTTTGGAGGTTGCAGGGGCAACTACACCATTCAAAATAGGCAGGCTTTAGCATATGCAGTTAGGCCCTGTAGGATGATTTTAGCTAAAAAGTGCCCCAAACACTCAAACGGGCTTGTATCTGGGAAGGGAAAATATGGGAAACATGACTTAGACACCAACACTGTATGACATGTTTCCAAATTTATATGCACAGTGGTTACAGCATGAAGCGAATGCATGTGAAAATACAAAGGTGCATTGCATTAAACAAGTCCAATGAGCATCCCAAAATGGCCGGCCTGCCTGCTTTCATCCATCAATTGTTCTAAATTTTTCATTACCCAATGAGCTGAGGTGTAGTCTTAGCCAGTGGTACCATCAGGGAGGTGTGTAAAGCACTTTAGGATAGACAGCCAATCAGCTGCCAGCTTCCATCTGTCAATCAAATACAGCAGCCAATCAGAAAGCTGCCCATTGATCAGCAGGCCCTTTATGACATCACAGACAGACCCTCAGAACTATCTGTGCATGTCTAATGGCTGGCTGTCAGTTGGGCGGGTGGGTGGCAGAGGGAGGGGATGTCTGTCTCGTTTCTCCTGAAAATTGCGTTTTTTCTGCGTTTACGGGAAAAGTTGAGGTCCGACGCGCAAAAGTGGGATATCGTATAAATCACCTTTTAAAGACGCACATTTCTGGCCCCCCAAAAATGGGCATTTCAAATGAGAAATGAGTCCAATTAACAAAATAGGGTGAATAAGTATGTATTTCAGGGGTGAGATAGCAGGTTATTGGGGAAGTAAGTCCTGATATTTTTGGAGGTTGCAGGGGCCACTAGACCATTCAAAATAGGCAGGCTTTAGCATATGCAGTTAGGCCCCGTAGGATGATTTTAGCTAAAAAGTGCCCCAAACACTCAAACGGGCTAGTATCTGGGAAGGAAAAACATGGGAAACATGACTTAGACACCAAATGATACTCTGTATGCCATGTTTCCAAATTTTTATGCACAGTGGTTACAGCATGAAGCGAATGCATGTGAAAATACAAAGGTGCATTGCATTAAACAAGTCCAATGAGCGTCCCAAAATGGCCGGCCTGCCTGCTTTCATCCATCAATTGTTCTAAATTTTTCATTACCCAATGAGCTGAGGTGGAGTCTTAGCCAGTGGTACCATCAGGGAGGTGTGTAAAGCACTTTAGGCTAGACAGCCAATCAGCTGCCAGCTTCCATCTGTCAATCAAATACAGCAGCCAATCAGAAAGCTGCCCATTGATCAGCAGGCCCTTTATGACATCACAGACAGACCCTCAGAACTATCTGTGCATGTCTAATGGCTGGCTGTCAGTTGGGCGGGTGGGTGGCAGAGGGAGGGGATGTCTGTCTCGTTTCTCCTGAAAATTGCGTTTTTTCTGCGTTTACGGGAAAAGTTGAGGTCCGACGCGCAAAAGTGGGGTATCGTAGAAATCACCTTTCAAAGACGCACATTTCTGGCCCCCCAAAAATGGGCATTTCAAATGAGAAATGAGTCCAATTAACAAAATAGTGTGAATAAGTATGTATTTCAGGGTTGAGTTAGCAGGTTATTGGGGGAGTAAGTCCTGATATTTTTGGAGGTTGCAGGGGCCACTAGACCATTCAAAATAGGCAGGCTTTAGCATATGCAGTTAGGCCCCGTAGGATGATTTTAGCTAAAAAGTGCCCTAAACACTCAAACGGGCTTGTATCTGGGAAGGGAAAATATGGGAAACATGACTTAGACACCAAATGATACACTGTATGTCATGTTTCCAAATTTTTATGCACAGTGGTTACAGCATGAAGCGAATGCATGTGAAAATACAAAGGTGCATTGCATTAAACAAGTCCAATGAGCGTCCCAAAATGGCCGGCCTGCCTGCTTTTATCCATCAATTGTTCTAAATTTTTTATTACCCAATGAGCTGAGGTGGAGTCTTAGCCAGTTGTACCATCAGGGAGGTGTGTAAAGCACTTTAGGCTAGACAGCCAATCAGCTGCCAGCTTCAATCTGTCAATCAAATACAGCAGCCAATCAGAAAGCTGCCCATTGATCAGCAGGCCCTTTATGACATCACAGACAGACCATCAGAACTATCTGTGCATGTCTAATGGCTGGCTGTCAGTTGGGCGGGTGGGTAGCAGAGGGAGGGGATGTCTGTCTCGTTTCTCCTGAAAATTGCGTTTTTTCTGCGTTTACGGGAAAAGTTGAGGTCCGACGCGCAAAAGTGGGGTCTCGTAGAAATCACCTTTTAAAGACGCACATTTATGGCCCCCAAAAAATGGGCATTTCAAATGAGAAATGAGTCCAATTAACAAAATAGGGTGAATAAGTATGTATTTCAGGGGTGAGTTAGCAGGTTATTGGGGAAGTAAATCCTGATATTTTTGGAGGTTGCAGGGGCAACTACACCATTCAAAATAGGCAGGCTTTAGCATATGCAGTTAGGCCCTGTAGGATGATTTTAGCTAAAAAGTGCCCCAAACACTCAAACGGGCTTGTATCTGGGAAGGGAAAATATGGGAAACATGACTTAGACACTAAATGATACACTGTATGCCATGTTTCCAAATTTATATGCACAGTGGTTACAGCATGAAGCGAATGCATGTGAAAATACAAAGGTGCATTGCATTAAACAAGTCCAATGAGCGTCCCAAAATGGCTGGCCTGCCTGCTTTCATCCATCAATTGTTCTAAATTTTTCATTAACCAATGAGCTGAGGTGGAGTCTTAGCCAGTGGTACCATCAGGGAGGTGTGTAAAGCACTTTAGGCTAGACAGCCAATCAGCTGCCAGCTTCCATCTGTCAATCAAATACAGCAGCCAATCAGAAAGCTGCCCATTGATCAGCAGGCCCTTTATGACATCACAGACAGACCCTCAGAACTATCTGTGTTTGTCTAATGGCTGGCTGTCAGTTGGGCGGGTGGGTGGCAGAGGGAGGGGATGTCTGTCTCGTTTCTCCTGAAAATTGCGTTTTTTCTGCGTTTACGGGAAAAGTTGAGGTCAGACGCGCAAAAGTGGGATATCGTAGAAATCACCTTTTAAAGACGCACATTTCTGGCCCCCCAAAAATGGGCATTTCAAATGAGAAATGAGTCCAATTAACAAAATAGGGTGAATAAGTATGTATTTCAGGGGTGAGATAGCAGGTTATTGGGGAAGTAAGTCCTGATATTTTTGGAGGTTGCAGGGGCCACTAGGCCATTCAAAATAGGCAGGCTTTAGCATATGCAGTTAGGCCCCGTAGGATGATTTTAGCTAAAAAGTGCCCCAAACACTCAAACGGGCTAGTATCTGGGAAGGAAAAACATGGGAAACATGACTTAGACACCAAATGATACTCTGTATGCCATGTTTCCAAATTTTTATGCACAGTGGTTACAGCATGAAGCGAATGCATGTGAAGATACAAAGGTGCATTGCATTAAACAAGTCCAATGAGCGTCCCAAAATGGCCGGCCTGCCTGCTTTCATCCATCAATTGTTCTAAATTTTTCATTACCCAATGAGCTGAGGTGGAGTCTTAGCCAGTTGTACCATCAGGGAGGTGTGTAAAGCACTTTAGGCTAGACAGCCAATCAGCTGCCAGCTTCCATCTGTCAATCAAATACAGCAGCCAATCAGAAAGCTGCCCATTGATCAGCAGGCCCTTTATGACATCATAGACAGACCATCAGAACTATCTGTGCATGTCTAATGGCTGGCTGTCAGTTGGGCGGGTGGGTGGCAGAGGGAGGGGATGTCTGTCTCGTTTCTCCTGAAAATTGCGGTTTTTCTGCGTTTACGGGAAAAGTTTAGGTCCGACGCGCAAAAGTGGGGTCTCGTAGAAATCACCTTTTGAAGACGCACATTTATGGCCCCCAAAAAATGGGCATTTCAAATGAGAAATGAGTCCAATTAACAAAATAGGGTGAATAAGTAGGTATTTCAGGGGTGAGTTAGCAGGTTATTGGGGAAGAAAATCCTGATATTTTTGGAGGTTGCAGGGGCCACTAGACCATTCAAAATAGGCAGGCTTTAGCATATGCAGTTAGGCCCTGTAGGATGATTTTAGCTAAAAAGTGCCCCAAACGCTCAAACGGGCTTGTATCTGGGAAGGGAAAATATGGGAAACATGACTTAGACACCAAATAATACACTGTATGCCATGTTTCCAAATTTTTATGCACAGTGGTTACAGCATGAAGCGAATGCATGTGAAAATACAAAGGTGCATTGCATTAAACAAGTCCAATGAGCATCCCAAAATGGCTGGCCTGCCTGCTTTCATCCATCAATTGTTCTACATTTTTCATTACCCAATGAGCTGAGGTGGAGTCTTAGCCAGTTGTACCATCAGGGAGGTGTGTAAAGCACTTTAGGCTAGACAGCCAATCAGCTGCCAGCTTCCATCTGTCAATCAAATACAGCAGCCAATCAGAAAGCTGCCCATTGATCAGCAGGCCCTTTATGACATCACAGACAGACCCTCAGAACTATCTGTGCATATCTAATGGCTGGCTTTCAGTTGGGCGGGTGGGTGGCAGAGGGAGGGGATGTCTGTCTCGTTTCTCCTGAAAATTGCGGTTTTTCTGCGTTTACTGGAAAAGTTGAGGTCCGACGCGCAAAAGTGGATTATCGTAGAAATCACCTTTTAAAGACGCACATTTCTAGCCCACCAAAAATGGGCATTTCAAATGAGAAATGAGTCCAATTAACAAAATAGGGTGAATAAGTATGTATTTCAGGGGTGAGTTAGCAGGTTATTGGGGAAGTAAATCCTGATATTTTTGGAGGTTGCAGGGGCAACTACACCATTCAAAATAGGCAGGCTTTAGCATATGCAGTTAGGCCCTGTAGGATGATTTTAGCTAAAAAGTGCCCCAAACACTCAAACGGGCTTGTATCTGGGAAGGGAAAATATGGGAAACATGACTTAGACACTAAATGATACACTGTATGCCATGTTTCCAAATTTATATGCACAGTGGTTACAGCATGAAGCGAATGCATGTGAAAATACAAAGGTGCATTGCATTAAACAAGTCCAATGAGCGTCCCAAAATGGCTGGCCTGCCTGCTTTCATCCATCAATTGTTCTAAATTTTTCATTAACCAATGAGCTGAGGTGGAGTCTTAGCCAGTGGTACCATCAGGGAGGTGTGTAAAGCACTTTAGGCTAGACAGCCAATCAGCTGCCAGCTTCCATCTGTCAATCAAATACAGCAGCCAATCAGAAAGCTGCCCATTGATCAGCAGGCCCTTTATGACATCACAGACAGACCCTCAGAACTATCTGTGTTTGTCTAATGGCTGGCTGTCAGTTGGGCGGGTGGGTGGCAGAGGGAGGGGATGTCTGTCTCGTTTCTCCTGAAAATTGCGTTTTTTCTGCGTTTACGGGAAAAGTTGAGGTCCGACGCGCAAAAGTGGGATATCGTAGAAATCACCTTTTAAAGACGCACATTTCTGGCCCCCCAAAAATGGGCATTTCAAATGAGAAATGAGTCCAATTAACAAAATAGGGTGAATAAGTATGTATTTCAGGGGTGAGATAGCAGGTTATTGGGGAAGTAAGTCCTGATATTTTTGGAGGTTGCAGGGGCCACTAGACCATTCAAAATAGGCAGGCTTTAGCATATGCAGTTAGGCCCCGTAGGATGATTTTAGCTAAAAAGTGCCCCAAACACTCAAACGGGCTAGTATCTGGGAAGGAAAAACATGGGAAACATGACTTAGACACCAAATGATACTCTGTATGCCATGTTTCCAAATTTTTATGCACAGTGGTTACAGCATGAAGCGAATGCATGTGAAGATACAAAGGTGCATTGCATTAAACAAGTCCAATGAGCGTCCCAAAATGGCCGGCCTGCCTGCTTTCATCCATCAATTGTTCTAAATTTTTCATTACCCAATGAGCTGAGGTGGAGTCTTAGCCAGTTGTACCATCAGGGAGGTGTGTAAAGCACTTTAGGCTAGACAGCCAATCAGCTGCCAGCTTCCATCTGTCAATCAAATACAGCAGCCAATCAGAAAGCTGCCCATTGATCAGCAGGCCCTTTATGACATCACAGACAGACCATCAGAACTATCTGTGCATGTCTAATGGCTGGCTGTCAGTTGGGCGGGTGGGTGGCAGAGGGAGTGGATGTCTGTCTCGTTTCTCCTGAAAATTGCGGTTTTTCTGCGTTTACGGGAAAAGTTTAGGTCCGACGCGCAAAAGTGGGGTCTCGTAGAAATCACCTTTTGAAGACGCACATTTATGGCCCCCAAAAAATGGGCATTTCAAATGAGAAATGAGTCCAATTAACAAAATAGGGTGAATAAGTAGGTATTTCAGGGGTGAGTTAGCAGGTTATTGGGGAAGAAAATCCTGATATTTTTGGAGGTTGCAGGGGCCACTAGACCATTCAAAATAGGCAGGCTTTAGCATATGCAGTTAGGCCCTGTAGGATGATTTTAGCTAAAAAGTGCCCCAAACGCTCAAACGGGCTTGTATCTGGGAAGGGAAAATATGGGAAACATGACTTAGACACCAAATAATACACTGTATGCCATGTTTCCAAATTTTTATGCACAGTGGTTACAGCATGAAGCGAATGCATGTGAAAATACAAAGGTGCATTGCATTAAACAAGTCCAATGAGCATCCCAAAATGGCTGGCCTGCCTGCTTTCATCCATCAATTGTTCTACATTTTTCATTACCCAATGAGCTGAGGTGGAGTCTTAGCCAGTGGTACCATCAGGGAGGTGTGTAAAGCACTTTAGGCTAGACAGCCAATCAGCTGCCAGCTTCCATCTGTCAATCAAATACAGCAGCCAATCAGAAAGCTGCCCATTGATCAGCAGGCCCTTTCTGACATCACAGACAGACCCTCAGAACTATCTGTGCATATCTAATGGCTGGCTTTCAGTTGGGCGGGTGGGTGGCAGAGGGAGGGGATGTCTGTCTCGTTTCTCCTGAAAATTGCGGTTTTTCTGCGTTTACTGGAAAAGTTGAGGTCCGACGCGCAAAAGTGGATTATCGTAGAAATCACCTTTTAAAGACGCACATTTCTGGCTCCCCAAAAATGGGCATTTCAAATGAGAAATGAATCCAATGAACAAAATAGGGTGAATAAGTATGTATTTCAGGGGTGAGTTAGCAGGTTATTGGGGAAGTAAGTCCTGATATTTTTGGAGGTTGCAGGGGCCACTACACCATTCAAAATAGGCAGGCTTTAGCATATGCAGTTAGGCCCTGTAGGATGATTTTAGCTAAAAAGTGCCCCAAACACTCAAACGGGCTTGTATCTGGGAAGGGAAAATATGGGAAACATGACTTAGACACCAAATGATACACTCTATGCCATGTTTCCAAATTTTTATGCACAGTGGTTACAGTATGAAGCGAATGCATGTGAAATTACAAAGGTGCATTGCATTAAACAAGTCCAATGAGCGTCCCAAAATGGCCGGCCTGCCTGCTTTTATCCATCAATTGTTCTAAATTTTTTATTACCCAATGAGCTGAGGTGTAGTCTTAGCCAGTGGTACCATCAGGGAGGTGTGTAAAGCACTTTAGGCTAGACAGCCAATCAGCTGCCAGCTTCCATCTGTCAATCAAATACAGCAGCCAATCAGAAAGCTGCCCATTGATCAGCAGGCCCTTTATGACATCACAGACAGACCATCAGAACTATCTGTGCATGTCTAATGGCTGGCTGTCAGTTGGGCGGGTGGGTGGCAGAGGGAGGGGATGTCTGTCTCGTTTCTCCTGAAAATTGCGGTTTTTCTGCGTTTACGGGAAAAGTTTAGGTCCGACGCGCAAAAGTGGGGTCTCGTAGAAATCACCTTTTGAAGACGCACATTTATGGCCCCAAAAAAATGGGCATTTCAAATGAGAAATGAGTCCAATTAACAAAATAGGGTGAATAAGTAGGTATTTCAGGGGTGAGTTAGCAGGTTATTGGGGAAGAAAATCCTGATATTTTTGGAGGCTGCAGGGGCCACTAGACCATTCTAAATAGGCAGGCTTTAGCATATGCAGTTAGGCCCCGTAGGATGATTTTAGCTAAAAAGTGCCCCAAACACTCAAACGGGCTAGTATCTGGGAAGGAAAAACATGGGAAACATGACTTAGACACCAAATGATACTCTGTATGCCATGTTTCCAAATTTTTATGCACAGTGGTTACAGCATGAAGCAAATGCATGTGAAAATACAAAGGTGCATTGCATTAAACAAGTCCAATGAGCGTCCCAAAATGGCCGGCCTGCCTGCTTTCATCCATCAATTGTTCTAAATTTTTCATTACCCAATGAGCTGAGGTGGAGTCTTAGCCAGTGGTACCATCAGGGAGGTGTGTAAAGCACTTTAGGCTAGACAGCCAATCAGCTGCCAGCTTCCATCTGTCAATCAAATACAGCAGCCAATCAGAAAGCTGCCCATTGATCAGCAGGCCCTTTATGACATCACAGACAGACCCTCAGAACTATCTGTGCATGTCTAATGGCTGGCTGTCAGTTGGGCGGGTGGGTGGCAGAGGGAGGGGATGTCTGTCTCGTTTCTCCTGAAAATTGCGTTTTTTCTGCGTTTACGGGAAAAGTTGAGGTCCGACGCGCAAAAGTGGGGTATCGTAGAAATCACCTTTCAAAGACGCACATTTCTGGCCCCCCAAAAATGGGCATTTCAAATGAGAAATGAGTCCAATTAACAAAATAGTGTGAATAAGTATGTATTTCAGGGGTGAGTTAGCAGGTTATTGGGGGAGTAAGTCCTGATATTTTTGGAGGTTGCAGGGGCCACTAGACCATTCAAAATAGGCAGGCTTTAGCATATGCAGTTAGGCCCCGTAGGATGATTATAGCTAAAAAGTGCCCCAAACACTCAAACGGGCTTGTATCTGGGAAGGGAAAATATGGGAAACATGACTTAGACACCAAATGATACACTGTATGTCATGTTTCCAAATTTTTATGCACAGTGGTTACAGCATGAAGCGAATGCATGTGAAAATACAAAGGTGCATTGCATTAAACAAGTCCAATGAGCGTCCCAAAATGGCCGGCCTGCCTGCTTTTATCCATCAATTGTTCTAAATTTTTTATTACCCAATGAGCTGAGGTGGAGTCTTAGCCAGTTGTACCATCAGAGAGGTGTGTAAAGCACTTTAGGCTAGACAGCCAATCAGCTGCCAGCTTCAATCTGTCAATCAAATACAGCAGCCAATCAGAAAGCTGCCCATTGATCAGCAGGCCTTTTATGACATCACAGACAGACCATCAGAACTATCTGTGCATGTCTAATGGCTGGCTGTCAGTTGGGCGGGTGGGTGGCAGAGGGAGGGGATGTCTGTCTCGTTTCTCCTGAAAATTGCGGTTTTTCTGCGTTTACGGGAAAAGTTGAGGTCCGACGCGCAAAAGTGGGGTCTCGTAGAAATCACCTTTTAAAGACGCACATTTATGGCCCCCAAAAAATGGGCATTTCAAATGAGAAATGAGTCCAATTAACAAAATAGGGTGAATAAGTATGTATTTCAGGGGTGAGTTAGCAGGTTATTGGGGAAGTAAATCCTGATATTTTTGGAGGTTGCAGGGGCAACTACACCATTCAAAATAGGCAGGCTTTAGCATATGCAGTTAGGCCCTGTAGGATGATTTTAGCTAAAAAGTGCCCCAAACACTCAAACGGGCTTGTATCTGGGAAGGGAAAATATGGGAAACATGACTTAGACACCAAATGATACACTGTATGCCATGTTTCCAAATTTTTATGCACAGTGGTTACAGCATGAAGCGAATGCATGTGAAAATACAAAGGTGCATTGCATTAAACAAGTCCAATGAGCGTCCCAAAATGGCCGGCCTGCCTGCTTTCATCCATCAATTGTTCTAAATTTTTCATTACCTAATGAGCTGAGGTGTAGTCTTAGCCAGTGGTACCATCAGGGAGGTGTGTAAAGCACTTTAGGCTAGACAGCCAATCAGCTGCCAGCTTCCATCTGTCAATCAAATACAGCAGCCAATCAGAAAGCTGCCCATTGATCAGCAGGCCCTTTATGACATCACAGACAGACCCTCAGAACTATCTGTGCATGTCTAATGGCTGGCTGTCAGTTGGGCGGGTGGGTGGCAGAGGGAGGGGATGTCTGTCTCGTTTCTCCTGAAAATTGCGTTTTTTCTGCATTTACGGGAAAAGTTGAGGTCCGACGCGCAAAAGTGGGGTATCGTAGAAATCACCTTTTAAAGACGCACATTTCTAGCCCACCAAAAATGGGCATTTCAAATGAGAAATGAGTCCAATTAACAAAATAGGGTGAATAAGTATGTATTTCAGGGGTGAGTTAGCAGGTTATTGGGGAAGTAAATCCTGATATTTTTGGAGGTTGCAGGGGCAACTACACCATTCAAAATAGGCAGGCTTTAGCATATGCAGTTAGGCCCTGTAGGATGATTTTAGCTAAAAAGTGCCCCAAACACTCAAACGGGCTTGTATCTGGGAAGGGAAAATATGGGAAACATGACTTAGACACTAAATGATACACTGTATGCCATGTTTCCAAATTTATATGCACAGTGGTTACAGCATGAAGCGAATGCATGTGAAAATACAAAGGTGCATTGCATTAAACAAGTCCAATGAGCGTCCCAAAATGGCTGGCCTGCCTGCTTTCATCCATCAATTGTTCTAAATTTTTCATTAACCAATGAGCTGAGGTGGAGTCTTAGCCAGTGGTACCATCAGGGAGGTGTGTAAAGCACTTTAGGCTAGACAGCCAATCAGCTGCCAGCTTCCATCTGTCAATCAAATACAGCAGCCAATCAGAAAGCTGCCCATTGATCAGCAGGCCCTTTATGACATCACAGACAGACCCTCAGAACTATCTGTGTTTGTCTAATGGCTGGCTGTCAGTTGGGCGGGTGGGTGGCAGAGGGAGGGGATGTCTGTCTCGTTTCTCCTGAAAATTGCGTTTTTTCTGCGTTTACGGGAAAAGTTGAGGTCCGACGCGCAAAAGTGGGATATCGTAGAAATCACCTTTTAAAGACGCACATTTCTGGCCCCCCAAAAATGGGCATTTCAAATGAGAAATGAGTCCAATTAACAAAATAGGGTGAATAAGTATGTATTTCAGGGGTGAGATAGCAGGTTATTGGGGAAGTAAGTCCTGATATTTTTGGAGGTTGCAGGGGCCACTAGACCATTCAAAATAGGCAGGCTTTAGCATATGCAGTTAGGCCCCGTAGGATGATTTTAGCTAAAAAGTGCCCCAAACACTCAAACGGGCTAGTATCTGGGAAGGAAAAACATGGGAAACATGACTTAGACACCAAATGATACTCTGTATGCCATGTTTCCAAATTTTTATGCACAGTGGTTACAGCATGAAGCGAATGCATGTGAAGATACAAAGGTGCATTGCATTAAACAAGTCCAATGAGCGTCCCAAAATGGCCGGCCTGCCTGCTTTCATCCATCAATTGTTCTAAATTTTTCATTACCCAATGAGCTGAGGTGGAGTCTTAGCCAGTTGTACCATCAGGGAGGTGTGTAAAGCACTTTAGGCTAGACAGCCAATCAGCTGCCAGCTTCCATCTGTCAATCAAATACAGCAGCCAATCAGAAAGCTGCCCATTGATCAGCAGGCCCTTTATGACATCACAGACAGACCATCAGAACTATCTGTGCATGTCTAATGGCTGGCTGTCAGTTGGGCGGGTGGGTGGCAGAGGGAGGGGATGTCTGTCTCGTTTCTCCTGAAAATTGCGGTTTTTCTGCGTTTACGGGAAAAGTTTAGGTCCGACGCGCAAAAGTGGGGTCTCGTAGAAATCACCTTTTGAAGACGCACATTTATGGCCCCCAAAAAATGGGCATTTCAAATGAGAAATGAGTCCAATTAACAAAATAGGGTGAATAAGTAGGTATTTCAGGGGTGAGTTAGCAGGTTATTGGGGAAGAAAATCCTGATATTTTTGGAGGTTGCAGGGGCCACTAGACCATTCAAAATAGGCAGGCTTTAGCATATGCAGTTAGGCCCTGTAGGATGATTTTAGCTAAAAAGTGCCCCAAACGCTCAAACGGGCTTGTATCTGGGAAGGGAAAATATGGGAAACATGACTTAGACACCAAATAATACACTGTATGCCATGTTTCCAAATTTTTATGCACAGTGGTTACAGCATGAAGCGAATGCATGTGAAAATACAAAGGTGCATTGCATTAAACAAGTCCAATGAGCATCCCAAAATGGCTGGCCTGCCTGCTTTCATCCATCAATTGTTCTACATTTTTCATTACCCAATGAGCTGAGGTGGAGTCTTAGCCAGTGGTACCATCAGGGAGGTGTGTAAAGCACTTTAGGCTAGACAGCCAATCAGCTGCCAGCTTCCATCTGTCAATCAAATACAGCAGCCAATCAGAAAGCTGCCCATTGATCAGCAGGCCCTTTATGACATCACAGACAGACCCTCAGAACTATCTGTGCATATCTAATGGCTGGCTTTCAGTTGGGCGGGTGGGTGGCAGAGGGAGGGGATGTCTGTCTCGTTTCTCCTGAAAATTGCGGTTTTTCTGCGTTTACTGGAAAAGTTGAGGTCCGACGCGCAAAAGTGGATTATCATAGAAATCACCTTTTAAAGACGCACATTTCTGGCTCCCCAAAAATGGGCATTTCAAATGAGAAATGAATCCAATGAACAAAATAGGGTGAATAAGTATGTATTTCAGGGGTGAGTTAGCAGGTTATTGGGGAAGTAAGTCCTGATATTTTTGGAGGTTGCAGGGGCCACTACACCATTCAAAATAGGCAGGCTTTAGCATATGCAGTTAGGCCCTGTAGGATGATTTTAGCTAAAAAGTGCCCCAAACACTCAAACGGGCTTGTATCTGGGAAGGGAAAATATGGGAAACATGACTTAGACACCAAATGATACACTCTATGCCATGTTTCCAAATTTTTATGCACAGTGGTTACAGTATGAAGCGAATGCATGTGAAATTACAAAGGTGCATTGCATTAAACAAGTCCAATGAGCGTCCCAAAATGGCCGGCCTGCCTGCTTTTATCCATCAATTGTTCTAAATTTTTTATTACCCAATGAGCTGAGGTGTAGTCTTAGCCAGTGGTACCATCAGGGAGGTGTGTAAAGCACTTTAGGCTAGACAGCCAATCAGCTGCCAGCTTCCATCTGTCAATCAAATACAGCAGCCAATCAGAAAGCTGCCCATTGATCAGCAGGCCCTTTATGACATCACAGACAGACCATCAGAACTATCTGTGCATGTCTAATGGCTGGCTGTCAGTTGGGCGGGTGGGTGGCAGAGGGAGGGGATGTCTGTCTCGTTTCTCCTGAAAATTGCGGTTTTTCTGCGTTTACGGGAAAAGTTTAGGTCCGACGCGCAAAAGTGGGGTCTCGTAGAAATCACCTTTTGAAGACGCACATTTATGGCCCCAAAAAAATGGGCATTTCAAATGAGAAATGAGTCCAATTAACAAAATAGGGTGAATAAGTAGGTATTTCAGGGGTGAGTTAGCAGGTTATTGGGGAAGAAAATCCTGATATTTTTGGAGGTTGCAGGGGCCACTAGACCATTCAAAATAGGCAGGCTTTAGCATATGCAGTTAGGCCCCGTAGGATGATTTTAGCTAAAAAGTGCCCCAAACACTCAAACGGGCTAGTATCTGGGAAGGAAAAACATGGGAAACATGACTTAGACACCAAATGATACTCTGTATGCCATGTTTCCAAATTTTTATGCACAGTGGTTACAGCATGAAGCGAATGCATGTGAAAATACAAAGGTGCATTGCATTAAACAAGTCCAATGAGCGTCCCAAAATGGCCGGCCTGCCTGCTTTCATCCATCAATTGTTCTAAATTTTTCATTACCCAATGAGCTGAGGTGGAGTCTTAGCCAGTGGTACCATCAGGGAGGTGTGTAAAGCACTTTAGGCTAGACAGCCAATCAGCTGCCAGCTTCCATCTGTCAATCAAATACAGCAGCCAATCAGAAAGCTGCCCATTGATCAGCAGGCCCTTTATGACATCACAGACAGACCCTCAGAACTATCTGTGCATGTCTAATGGCTGGCTGTCAGTTGGGCGGGTGGGTGGCAGAGGGAGGGGATGTCTGTCTCGTTTCTCCTGAAAATTGCGTTTTTTCTGCGTTTACGGGAAAAGTTGAGGTCCGACGCGCAAAAGTGGGGTATCGTAGAAATCACCTTTTAAAGACGCACATTTCTGGCCCCCCAAAAATGGGCATTTCAAATGAGAAATGAGTCCAATTAACAAAATAGGGTGAATAAGTTTGTATTTCAGGGGTGAGATAGCAGGTTATTGGGGAAGTAAGTCCTGATATTTTTGGAGGTTGCAGGGGCCACTAGACCATTCAAAATAGGCAGGCTTTAGCATATGCAGTTAGGCCCCGTAGGATGATTTTAGCTAAAAAGTGCCCCAAACACTCAAACGGGCTAGTATCTGGGAAGGAAAAACATGGGAAACATGACTTAGACACCAAATGATACTCTGTATGCCATGTTTCCAAATTTTTATGCACAGTGGTTACAGCATGAAGCGAATGCATGTGAAAATACAAAGGTGCATTGCATTAAACAAGTCCAATGAGCGTCCCAAAATGGCCGGCCTGCCTGCTTTCATCCATCAATTGTTCTAAATTTTTCATTACCCAATGAGCTGAGGTTGAGTCTTAGCCAGTGGTACCATCAGGGAGGTGTGTAAAGCACTTTAGGCTAGACAGCCAATCAGCTGCCAGCTTCCATCTGTCAATCAAATACAGCAGCCAATCAGAAAGCTGCCCATTGATCAGCAGGCCCTTTATGACATCACAGACAGACCCTCAGAACTATCTGTGCATGTCTAATGGCTGGCTGTCAGTTGGGCGGGTGGGTGGCAGAGGGAGGGGATGTCTGTCTCGTTTCTCCTGAAAATTGCGTTTTTTCTGCGTTTACGGGAAAAGTTGAGGTCCGACGCGCAAAAGTGGGGTATCGTAGAAATCACCTTTTAAAGACGCACATTTCTGGCCCCCCAAAAATGGGCATTTCAAATGAGAAATGAGTCCAATGAACAAAATAGGGTGAATAAGTAAGTATTTCAGGGGTGAGTTAGCAGGTTATTGGGGAAGAAAATCCTGATATTTTTGAAGGTTGCAGGGGCCACTAGACCATTCAAAATAGGCAGGCTTTAGCATATGCAGTTAGGCCCTGTAGGATGATTTTAGCTAAAAAGTGCCCCAAACGCTCAAACGGGCTTGTATCTGGGAAGGGAAAATATGGGAAACATGACTTAGACACCAAATAATACACTGTATGCCATGTTTCCAAATTTTTATGCACAGTAGTTACAGCATGAAGCGAATGCATGTGAAAATACAAAGGTGCATTGCATTAAACAAGTCCAATGAGCATCCCAAAATGGCCGGCCTGCCTGCTTTCATCCATCAATTGTTCTACATTTTTCATTACCCAATGAGCTGAGGTGGAGTCTTAGCCAGTGGTACCATCAGGGAGGTGTGTAAAGCACTTTAGGCTAGACAGCCAATCAGCTGCCAGCTTCCATCTGTCAATCAAATACAGCAGCCAATCAGAAAGCTGCCCATTGATCAGCAGGCCCTTTATGACATCACAGACAGACCCTCAGAACTATCTGTGCATATCTAATGGCTGGCTTTCAGTTGGGCGGGTGGGTGGCAGAGGGAGGGGATGTCTGTCTCGTTTCTCCTGAAAATTGCGGTTTTTCTGCGTTTACGGGAAAAGTTGAGGTCCGACGCGCAAAATTGGATTATCGTAGAAATCACCTTTTAAAGACGCACATTTCTGGCTCCCCAAAAATGGGCATTTCAAATGAGAAATGAGTCCAATGAACAAAATAGGGTGAATAAGTATGTATTTCAGGGGTGAGTTAGCAGGTTATTGGGAAAGTAAGTCCTGATATTTTTGGAGGTTGCAGGGGCCACTACACCATTCAAAATAGGCAGGCTTTAGCATATGCAGTTAGGCCCTGTAGGATGATTTTAGCTAAAAAGTGCCCCAAACACTCAAACGGGCTTGTATCTGGGAAGGGAACATATGGGAAACATGACTTAGACACCAAATGATACACTGTATGCCATGTTTCCAAATTTTTATGCACAGTGGTTACAGTATGAAGCGAATGCATGTGAAAATACAAAGGTGCATTGCATTAAACAAGTCCAATGAGCGTCCCAAAATGGCCGGCCTGCCTGCTTTCATCCATCAATTGTTCTAAATTTTTCATTACCTAATGAGCTGAGGTGTAGTCTTAGCCAGTGGTACCATCAGGGAGGTGTGTAAAGCACTTTAGGCTAGACAGCCAATCAGCTGCCAGCTTCCATCTGTCAATCAAATACAGCAGCCAATCAGAAAGCTGCCCATTGATCAGCAGGCCCTTTATGACATCACAGACAGACCCTCAGAACTATCTGTGCATGTCTAATGGCTGGCTGTCAGTTGGGCGGGTGGGTGGCAGAGGGAGGGGATGTCTGTCTCGTTTCTCCTGAAAATTGCGTTTTTTCTGCGTTTACGGGAAAAGTTGAGGTCCGACGCGCAAAAGTGGGGTATCGTAGAAATCACCTTTTAAAGACGCACATTTCTGGCCCCCCAAAAATGGGCATTTCAAATGAGAAATGAGTCCAATGAACAAAATAGGGTGAATAAGTAAGTATTTCAGGGGTGAGTTAGCAGGTTATTGGGGAAGAAAATCCTGATATTTTTGAAGGTTGCAGGGGCCACTAGACCATTCAAAATAGGCAGGCTTTAGCATATGCAGTTAGGCCCTGTAGGATGATTTTAGCTAAAAAGTGCCCCAAACGCTCAAACGGGCTTGTATCTGGGAAGGGAAAATATGGGAAACATGACTTAGACACCAAATAATACACTGTATGCCATGTTTCCAAATTTTTATGCACAGTAGTTACAGCATGAAGCGAATGCATGTGAAAATACAAAGGTGCATTGCATTAAACAAGTCCAATGAGCATCCCAAAATGGCCGGCCTGCCTGCTTTCATCCATCAATTGTTCTACATTTTTCATTACCCAATGAGCTGAGGTGGAGTCTTAGCCAGTGGTACCATCAGGGAGGTGTGTAAAGCACTTTAGGCTAGACAGCCAATCAGCTGCCAGCTTCCATCTGTCAATCAAATACAGCAGCCAATCAGAAAGCTGCCCATTGATCAGCAGGCCCTTTATGACATCACAGACAGACCCTCAGAACTATCTGTGCATATCTAATGGCTGGCTTTCAGTTGGGCGGGTGGGTGGCAGAGGGAGGGGATGTCTGTCTCGTTTCTCCTGAAAATTGCGGTTTTTCTGCGTTTACGGGAAAAGTTGAGGTCCGACGCGCAAAATTGGATTATCGTAGAAATCACCTTTTAAAGACGCACATTTCTGGCTCCCCAAAAATGGGCATTTCAAATGAGAAATGAGTCCAATGAACAAAATAGGGTGAATAAGTATGTATTTCAGGGGTGAGTTAGCAGGTTATTGGGAAAGTAAGTCCTGATATTTTTGGAGGTTGCAGGGGCCACTACACCATTCAAAATAGGCAGGCTTTAGCATATGCAGTTAGGCCCTGTAGGATGATTTTAGCTAAAAAGTGCCCCAAACACTCAAACGGGCTTGTATCTGGGAAGGGAACATATGGGAAACATGACTTAGACACCAAATGATACACTGTATGCCATGTTTCCAAATTTTTATGCACAGTGGTTACAGTATGAAGCGAATGCATGTGAAAATACAAAGGTGCATTGCATTAAACAAGTCCAATGAGCGTCCCAAAATGGCCGGCCTGCCTGCTTTCATCCATCAATTGTTCTAAATTTTTCATTACCTAATGAGCTGAGGTGTAGTCTTAGCCAGTGGTACCATCAGGGAGGTGTGTAAAGCACTTTAGGCTAGACAGCCAATCAGCTGCCAGCTTCCATCTGTCAATCAAATACAGCAGCCAATCAGAAAGCTGCCCATTGATCAGCAGGCCCTTTATGACATCACAGACAGACCCTCAGAACTATCTGTGCATGTCTAATGGCTGGCTGTCAGTTGGGCGGGTGGGTGGCAGAGGGAGGGGATGTCTGTCTCGTTTTTCCTGAAAATTGCGTTTTTTCTGCGTTTACGGGAAAAGTTGAGGTCCGACGCGCAAAAGTGGGGTATCGTAGAAATCACCTTTTAAAGACGCACATTTCTGGCCCCCCAAAAATGGGCATTTCAAATGAGAAATGAGTCCAATTAACAAAATAGGGTGAATAAGTATGTATTTCAGGGGTGAGTTAGCAGGTTATTGGGGAAGTAAATCCTGATATTTTTGGAGGTTGCAGGGGCAACTACACCATTCAAAATAGGCAGGCTTTAGCATATGCAGTTAGGCCCTGTAGGATGATTTTAGCTAAAAAGTGCCCCAAACACTCAAACGGGCTTGTATCTGGGAAGGGAAAATATGGGAAACATGACTTAGACACCAAATGATACACTATATGCCATGTTTCCAAATTTTTATGCACAGTGGTTACAGCATGAAGCGAATGCATGTGAAAATACAAAGGTGCATTGCATTAAACAAGTCCAATGAGCGTCCCAAAATGGCCGGCCTGCCTGCTTTCATCCATCAATTGTTCTAAATTTTTCATTACCTAATGAGCTGAGGTGTAGTCTTAACCAGTGGTACCATCAGGGAGGTGTGTAAAGCACTTTAGGCTAGACAGCCAATCAGCTGCCAGCTTCCATCTGTCAATCAAATACAGCAGCCAATCAGAAAGCTGCCCATTGATCAGCAGGCCCTTTATGACATCACAGACAGACCCTCAGAACTATCTGTGCATGTCTAATGGCTGGCTGTCAGTTGGGCGGGTGGGTGGCAGAGGGAGGGGATGTCTGTCTCGTTTCTCCTGAAAATTGCGTTTTTTCTGCGTTTACGGGAAAAGTTGAGGTCCGACGCGCAAAAGTGGGGTATCGTAGAAATCACCTTTTAAAGATGCACATTTCTAGCCCACCAAAAATGGGCATTTCAAATGAGAAATGAGTCCAATTAACAAAATAGGGTGAATAAGTATGTATTTCAGGGGTGAGATAGCAGGTTATTGGGGAAGTAAGTCCTGATATTTTTGGAGGTTGCAGGGGCCACTAGACCATTCAAAATAGGCAGGCTTTAGCATATGCAGTTAGGCCCCGTAGGATGATTTTAGCTAAAAAGTGCCCCAAACACTCAAACGGGCTAGTATCTGGGAAGGAAAAACATGGGAAACATGACTTAGACACCAAATGATACTCTGTATGCCATGTTTCCAAATTTTTATGCACAGTGGTTACAGCATGAAGCGAATGCATGTGAAAATACAAAGGTGCATTGCATTAAACAAGTCCAATGAGCGTCCCAAAATGGCCGGCCTGCCTGCTTTCATCCATCAATTGTTCTAAATTTTTCATTACCCAATGAGCTGAGGTTGAGTCTTAGCCAGTGGTACCATCAGGGAGGTGTGTAAAGCACTTTAGGCTAGACAGCCAATCAGCTGCCAGCTTCCATCTGTCAATCAAATACAGCAGCCAATCAGAAAGCTGCCCATTGATCAGCAGGCCCTTTATGACATCACAGACAGACCCTCAGAACTATCTGTGCATGTCTAATGGCTGGCTGTCAGTTGGGCGGGTGGGTGGCAGAGGGAGGGGATGTCTGTCTCGTTTCTCCTGAAAATTGCGTTTTTTCTGCGTTTACGGGAAAAGTTGAGGTCCGACGCGCAAAAGTGGGGTATCGTAGAAATCACCTTTTAAAGACGCACATTTCTGGCCCCCCAAAAATGGGCATTTCAAATGAGAAATGAGTCCAATGAACAAAATAGGGTGAATAAGTAAGTATTTCAGGGGTGAGTTAGCAGGTTATTGGGGAAGAAAATCCTGATATTTTTGAAGGTTGCAGGGGCCACTAGACCATTCAAAATAGGCAGGCTTTAGCATATGCAGTTAGGCCCTGTAGGATGATTTTAGCTAAAAAGTGCCCCAAACGCTCAAACGGGCTTGTATCTGGGAAGGGAAAATATGGGAAACATGACTTAGACACCAAATAATACACTGTATGCCATGTTTCCAAATTTTTATGCACAGTAGTTACAGCATGAAGCGAATGCATGTGAAAATACAAAGGTGCATTGCATTAAACAAGTCCAATGAGCATCCCAAAATGGCCGGCCTGCCTGCTTTCATCCATCAATTGTTCTACATTTTTCATTACCCAATGAGCTGAGGTGGAGTCTTAGCCAGTGGTACCATCAGGGAGGTGTGTAAAGCACTTTAGGCTAGACAGCCAATCAGCTGCCAGCTTCCATCTGTCAATCAAATACAGCAGCCAATCAGAAAGCTGCCCATTGATCAGCAGGCCCTTTATGACATCACAGACAGACCCTCAGAACTATCTGTGCATATCTAATGGCTGGCTTTCAGTTGGGCGGGTGGGTGGCAGAGGGAGGGGATGTCTGTCTCGTTTCTCCTGAAAATTGCGGTTTTTCTGCGTTTACGGGAAAAGTTGAGGTCCGACGCGCAAAATTGGATTATCGTAGAAATCACCTTTTAAAGACGCACATTTCTGGCTCCCCAAAAATGGGCATTTCAAATGAGAAATGAGTCCAATGAACAAAATAGGGTGAATAAGTATGTATTTCAGGGGTGAGTTAGCAGGTTATTGGGAAAGTAAGTCCTGATATTTTTGGAGGTTGCAGGGGCCACTACACCATTCAAAATAGGCAGGCTTTAGCATATGCAGTTAGGCCCTGTAGGATGATTTTAGCTAAAAAGTGCCCCAAACACTCAAACGGGCTTGTATCTGGGAAGGGAACATATGGGAAACATGACTTAGACACCAAATGATACACTGTATGCCATGTTTCCAAATTTTTATGCACAGTGGTTACAGTATGAAGCGAATGCATGTGAAAATACAAAGGTGCATTGCATTAAACAAGTCCAATGAGCGTCCCAAAATGGCCGGCCTGCCTGCTTTCATCCATCAATTGTTCTAAATTTTTCATTACCCAATGAGCTGAGGTGTAGTCTTAGCCAGTGGTACCATCAGGGAGGTGTGTAAAGCACTTTAGTCTAGACAGCCAATCAGCTGCCAGCTTCCATCTGTCAATCAAATACAGCAGCCAATCAGAAAGCTGCCCATTGATCAGCAGGCCCTTTATGACATCACAGACAGACCCTCAGAACTATCTGTGCATGTCTAATGGCTGGCTGTCAGTTGGGCGGGTGGGTGGCAGAGGGAGGGGATGTCTGTCTCGTTTCTCCTGAAAATTGCGGTTTTTCTGCGTTTACGGGAAAAGTTGAGGTCCGACGCGCAAAAGTGGGGTATCGTAGAAATCACCTTTTAAAGACGCACATTTCTGGCCCCCCAAAAATGGGCATTTCAAATGAGAAATGAGTCCTATGAACAAAATAGGGTGAATAAGTATGTATTTCAGGGGTGAGTTAGCAGGTTATTGGGGAAGTAAATCTTGATATTTTTGGAGGTTGCAGGGGCAACTACACCATTCAAAAAAGGCAGGCTTTAGCATATGCAGTTAGGCCCTGTAGGATGATTTTAGCTAAAAAGTGCCCCAAACACTCAAACGGGCTTGTATCTGGGAAGGGAAAATATGGGAAACATGACTTAGACACCAAATGATACACTGTATGCCATGTTTCCAAATTTTTATGCACAGTGGTTACAGCATGAAGCGAATGCATGTGAAAATACAAAGGTGCATTGCATTAAACAAGTCCAATGAGCGTCCCAAAATGGCCGGCCTGCCTGCTTTCATCCATCAATTGTTCTAAATTTTTCATTACCTAATGAGCTGAGGTGTAGTCTTAGCCAGTGGTACCATCAGGGAGGTGTGTAAAGCACTTTAGGCTAGACAGCCAATCAGCTGCCAGCTTCCATCTGTCAATCAAATACAGCAGCCAATCAGAAAGCTGCCCATTGATCAGCAGGCCCTTTATGACATCACAGACAGACCCTCAGAACTATCTGTGCATGTCTAATGGCTGGCTGTCAGTTGGGCGGGTGGGTGGCAGAGGGAGGGGATGTCTGTCTCGTTTTTCCTGAAAATTGCGTTTTTTCTGCGTTTACGGGAAAAGTTGAGGTCCGACGCGCAAAAGTGGGGTATCGTAGAAATCACCTTTTAAAGACGCACATTTCTGGCCCCCCAAAAATGGGCATTTCAAATGAGAAATGAGTCCAATTAACAAAATAGGGTGAATAAGTATGTATTTCAGGGGTGAGTTAGCAGGTTATTGGGGAAGTAAATCCTGATATTTTTGGAGGTTGCAGGGGCAACTACACCATTCAAAATAGGCAGGCTTTAGCATATGCAGTTAGGCCCTGTAGGATGATTTTAGCTAAAAAGTGCCCCAAACACTCAAACGGGCTTGTATCTGGGAAGGGAAAATATGGGAAACATGACTTAGACACCAAATGATACACTATATGCCATGTTTCCAAATTTTTATGCACAGTGGTTACAGCATGAAGCGAATGCATGTGAAAATACAAAGGTGCATTGCATTAAACAAGTCCAATGAGCGTCCCAAAATGGCCGGCCTGCCTGCTTTCATCCATCAATTGTTCTAAATTTTTCATTACCTAATGAGCTGAGGTGTAGTCTTAACCAGTGGTACCATCAGGGAGGTGTGTAAAGCACTTTAGGCTAGACAGTCAATCAGCTGCCAGCTTCCATCTGTCAATCAAATACAGCAGCCAATCAGAAAGCTGCCCATTGATCAGCAGGCCCTTTATGACATCACAGACAGACCCTCAGAACTATCTGTGCATGTCTAATGGCTGGCTGTCAGTTGGGCGGGTGGGTGGCAGAGGGAGGGGATGTCTGTCTCGTTTCTCCTGAAAATTGCGTTTTTTCTGCGTTTACGGGAAAAGTTGAGGTCCGACGCGCAAAAGTGGGGTATCGTAGAAATCACCTTTTAAAGACGCACATTTCTAGCCCACCAAAAATGGGCATTTCAAATGAGAAATGAGTCCAATTAACAAAATAGGGTGAATAAGTATGTATTTCAGGGGTGAGTTAGCAGGTTATTGGGGAAGTAAATCCTGATATTTTTGGAGGTTGCAGGGGCAACTACACCATTCAAAATAGGCAGGCTTTAGCATATGCAGTTAGGCCCTGTAGGATGATTTTAGCTAAAAAGTGCCCCAAACACTCAAACGGGCTTGTATCTGGGAAGGGAAAATATGGGAAACATGACTTAGACACCAACACTGTATGACATGTTTCCAAATTTATATGCACAGTGGTTACAGCATGAAGCGAATGCATGTGAAAATACAAAGGTGCATTGCATTAAACAAGTCCAATGAGCGTCCCAAAATGGCTGGCCTGCCTGCTTTCATCCATCAATTGTTCTAAATTTTTCATTACCCAATGAGCTGAGGTGGAGTCTTAGCCAGTGGTACCATCAGGGAGGTGTGTAAAGCACTTTAGGCTAGACAGCCAATCAGCTGCCAGCTTCCATCTGTCAATCAAATACAGCAGCCAATCAGAAAGCTGCTCATTGATCAGCAGGTCCTTTATGACATCACAGACAGACCCTCAGAACTATCTGTGTTTGTCTAATGGCTGGCTGTCAGTTGGGCGGGTGGGTGGCAGAGGGAGGGGATGTCTGTCTCGTTTCTCCTGAAAATTGCGTTTTTTCTGCGTTTACGGGAAAAGTTGAGGTCCGACGCGCAAAAGTGGGATATCGTAGAAATCACCTTTTAAAGACGCACATTTCTGGCCCCCCAAAAATGGGCATTTCAAATGAGAAATGAGTCCAATGAACAAAATAGGGTGAATAAGTATGTATTTCAGGGGTGAGATAGCAGGTTATTGGGGAAGTAAGTCCTGATATTTTTGGAGGTTGCAGGGGCCACTAGACCATTCAAAATAGGCAGGCTTTAGCATATGCAGTTAGGCCCTGTAGGATGATTTTAGCTAAAAAGTGCCCCAAACACTCAAACGGGCTAGTATCTGTGAAGGAAAAACATGGGAAACATGACTTAGACACCAAATGATACTCTGTATGCCATGTTTCCAAATTTTTATGCACAGTGGTTACAGCATGAAGCGAATGCATGTGAAAATACAAAGGTGCATTGCATTAAACAAGTCCAATGAGCATCCCAAAATGGCCGGCCTGCCTGCTTTCATCCATCAATTGTTCTAAATTTTTCATTACCCAATGAGCTGAGGTGTAGTCTTAGCCAGTGGTACCATCAGGGAGGTGTGTAAAGCACTTTAGGATAGACAGCCAATCAGCTGCCAGCTTCCATCTGTCAATCAAATACAGCAGCCAATCAGAAAGCTGCCCATTGATCAGCAGGCCCTTTATGACATCACAGACAGACCCTCAGAACTATCTGTGCATGTCTAATGGCTGGCTGTCAGTTGGGCGGGTGGGTGGCAGAGGGAGGGGATGTCTGTCTCGTTTCTCCTGAAAATTGCGTTTTTTCTGCGTTTACGGGAAAAGTTGAGGTCCGACGCGCAAAAGTGGGATATCGTATAAATCACCTTTTAAAGACGCACATTTCTGGCCCCCCAAAAATGGGCATTTCAAATGAGAAATGAGTCCAATTAACAAAATAGGGTGAATAAGTATGTATTTCAGGGGTGAGATAGCAGGTTATTGGGGAAGTAAGTCCTGATATTTTTGGAGGTTGCAGGGGCCACTAGACCATTCAAAATAGGCAGGCTTTAGCATATGCAGTTAGGCCCCGTAGGATGATTTTAGCTAAAAAGTGCCCCAAACACTCAAACGGGCTAGTATCTGGGAAGGAAAAACATGGGAAACATGACTTAGACACCAAATGATACTCTGTATGCCATGTTTCCAAATTTTTATGCACAGTGGTTACAGCATGAAGCGAATGCATGTGAAAATACAAAGGTGCATTGCATTAAACAAGTCCAATGAGCGTCCCAAAATGGCCGGCCTGCCTGCTTTCATCCATCAATTGTTCTAAATTTTTCATTACCCAATGAGCTGAGGTGGAGTCTTAGCCAGTGGTACCATCAGGGAGGTGTGTAAAGCACTTTAGGCTAGACAGCCAATCAGCTGCCAGCTTCCATCTGTCAATCAAATACAGCAGCCAATCAGAAAGCTGCCCATTGATCAGCAGGCCCTTTATGACATCACAGACAGACCCTCAGAACTATCTGTGCATGTCTAATGGCTGGCTGTCAGTTGGGCGGGCGGGTGGGTGGCAGAGGGAGGGGATGTCTGTCTCGTTTCTCCTGAAAATTGCGTTTTTTCTGCGTTTACGGGAAAAGTTGAGGTCCGACGCGCAAAAGTGGGGTATCGTAGAAATCACCTTTCAAAGACGCACATTTCTGGCCCCCCAAAAATGGGCATTTCAAATGAGAAATGAGTCCAATTAACAAAATAGTGTGAATAAGTATGTATTTCAGGGTTGAGTTAGCAGGTTATTGGGGGAGTAAGTCCTGATATTTTTGGAGGTTGCAGGGGCCACTAGACCATTCAAAATAGGCAGGCTTTAGCATATGCAGTTAGGCCCCGTAGGATGATTTTAGCTAAAAAGTGCCCTAAACACTCAAACGGGCTTGTATCTGGGAAGGGAAAATATGGGAAACATGACTTAGACACCAAATGATACACTGTATGTCATGTTTCCAAATTTTTATGCACAGTGGTTACAGCATGAAGCGAATGCATGTGAAAATACAAAGGTGCATTGCATTAAACAAGTCCAATGAGCGTCCCAAAATGGCCGGCCTGCCTGCTTTTATCCATCAATTGTTCTAAATTTTTTATTACCCAATGAGCTGAGGTGGAGTCTTAGCCAGTTGTACCATCAGGGAGGTGTGTAAAGCACTTTAGGCTAGACAGCCAATCAGCTGCCAGCTTCAATCTGTCAATCAAATACAGCAGCCAATCAGAAAGCTGCCCATTGATCAGCAGGCCCTTTATGACATCACAGACAGACCATCAGAACTATCTGTGCATGTCTAATGGCTGGCTGTCAGTTGGGCGGGTGGGTGGCAGAGGGAGGGGATGTCTGTCTCGTTTCTCCTGAAAATTGCGGTTTTTCTGCGTTTACGGGAAAAGTTGAGGTCCGACGCGCAAAAGTGGGGTCTCGTAGAAATCACCTTTTAAAGACGCACATTTATGGCCCCCAAAAAATGGGCATTTCAAATGAGAAATGAGTCCAATTAACAAAATAGGGTGAATAAGTATGTATTTCAGGGGTGAGTTAGCAGGTTATTGGGGAAGTAAATCCTGATATTTTTGGAGGTTGCAGGGGCAACTACACCATTCAAAATAGGCAGGCTTTAGCATATGCAGTTAGGCCCTGTAGGATGATTTTAGCTAAAAAGTGCCCCAAACACTCAAACGGGCTTGTATCTGGGAAGGGAAAATATGGGAAACATGACTTAGACACCAAATGATACACTGTATGCCATGTTTCCAAATTTTTATGCACAGTGGTTACAGCATGAAGCGAATGCATGTGAAAATACAAAGGTGCATTGCATTAAACAAGTCCAATGAGCGTCCCAAAATGGCCGGCCTGCCTGCTTTCATCCATCAATTGTTCTAAATTTTTCATTACCTAATGAGCTGAGGTGTAGTCTTAGCCAGTGGTACCATCAGGGAGGTGTGTAAAGCACTTTAGGCTAGACAGCCAATCAGCTGCCAGCTTCCATCTGTCAATCAAATACAGCAGCCAATCAGAAAGCTGCCCATTGATCAGCAGGCCCTTTATGACATCACAGACAGACCCTCAGAACTATCTGTGCATGTCTAATGGCTGGCTGTCAGTTGGGCGGGTGGGTGGCAGAGGGAGGGGATGTCTGTCTCGTTTCTCCTGAAAATTGCGTTTTTTCTGCATTTACGGGAAAAGTTGAGGTCCGACGCGCAAAAGTGGGGTATCGTAGAAATCACCTTTTAAAGACGCACATTTCTAGCCCACCAAAAATGGGCATTTCAAATGAGAAATGAGTCCAATTAACAAAATAGGGTGAATAAGTATGTATTTCAGGGGTGAGTTAGCAGGTTATTGGGGAAGTAAATCCTGATATTTTTGGAGGTTGCAGGGGCAACTACACCATTCAAAATAGGCAGGCTTTAGCATATGCAGTTAGGCCCTGTAGGATGATTTTAGCTAAAAAGTGCCCCAAACACTCAAACGGGCTTGTATCTGGGAAGGGAAAATATGGGAAACATGACTTAGACACTAAATGATACACTGTATGCCATGTTTCCAAATTTATATGCACAGTGGTTACAGCATGAAGCGAATGCATGTGAAAATACAAAGGTGCATTGCATTAAACAAGTCCAATGAGCGTCCCAAAATGGCTGGCCTGCCTGCTTTCATCCATCAATTGTTCTAAATTTTTCATTAACCAATGAGCTGAGGTGGAGTCTTAGCCAGTGGTACCATCAGGGAGGTGTGTAAAGCACTTTAGGCTAGACAGCCAATCAGCTGCCAGCTTCCATCTGTCAATCAAATACAGCAGCCAATCAGAAAGCTGCCCATTGATCAGCAGGCCCTTTATGACATCACAGACAGACCCTCAGAACTATCTGTGTTTGTCTAATGGCTGGCTGTCAGTTGGGCGGGTGGGTGGCAGAGGGAGGGGATGTCTGTCTCGTTTCTCCTGAAAATTGCGTTTTTTCTGCGTTTACGGGAAAAGTTGAGGTCAGACGCGCAAAAGTGGGATATCGTAGAAATCACCTTTTAAAGACGCACATTTCTGGCCCCCCAAAAATGGGCATTTCAAATGAGAAATGAGTCCAATTAACAAAATAGGGTGAATAAGTATGTATTTCAGGGGTGAGATAGCAGGTTATTGGGGAAGTAAGTCCTGATATTTTTGGAGGTTGCAGGGGCCACTAGGCCATTCAAAATAGGCAGGCTTTAGCATATGCAGTTAGGCCCCGTAGGATGATTTTAGCTAAAAAGTGCCCCAAACACTCAAACGGGCTAGTATCTGGGAAGGAAAAACATGGGAAACATGACTTAGACACCAAATGATACTCTGTATGCCATGTTTCCAAATTTTTATGCACAGTGGTTACAGCATGAAGCGAATGCATGTGAAGATACAAAGGTGCATTGCATTAAACAAGTCCAATGAGCGTCCCAAAATGGCCGGCCTGCCTGCTTTCATCCATCAATTGTTCTAAATTTTTCATTACCCAATGAGCTGAGGTGGAGTCTTAGCCAGTTGTACCATCAGGGAGGTGTGTAAAGCACTTTAGGCTAGACAGCCAATCAGCTGCCAGCTTCCATCTGTCAATCAAATACAGCAGCCAATCAGAAAGCTGCCCATTGATCAGCAGGCCCTTTATGACATCATAGACAGACCATCAGAACTATCTGTGCATGTCTAATGGCTGGCTGTCAGTTGGGCGGGTGGGTGGCAGAGGGAGGGGATGTCTGTCTCGTTTCTCCTGAAAATTGCGGTTTTTCTGCGTTTACGGGAAAAGTTTAGGTCCGACGCGCAAAAGTGGGGTCTCGTAGAAATCACCTTTTGAAGACGCACATTTATGGCCCCCAAAAAATGGGCATTTCAAATGAGAAATGAGTCCAATTAACAAAATAGGGTGAATAAGTAGGTATTTCAGGGGTGAGTTAGCAGGTTATTGGGGAAGAAAATCCTGATATTTTTGGAGGTTGCAGGGGCCACTAGACCATTCAAAATAGGCAGGCTTTAGCATATGCAGTTAGGCCCTGTAGGATGATTTTAGCTAAAAAGTGCCCCAAACGCTCAAACGGGCTTGTATCTGGGAAGGGAAAATATGGGAAACATGACTTAGACACCAAATAATACACTGTATGCCATGTTTCCAAATTTTTATGCACAGTGGTTACAGCATGAAGCGAATGCATGTGAAAATACAAAGGTGCATTGCATTAAACAAGTCCAATGAGCATCCCAAAATGGCTGGCCTGCCTGCTTTCATCCATCAATTGTTCTACATTTTTCATTACCCAATGAGCTGAGGTGGAGTCTTAGCCAGTGGTACCATCAGGGAGGTGTGTAAAGCACTTTAGGCTAGACAGCCAATCAGCTGCCAGCTTCCATCTGTCAATCAAATACAGCAGCCAATCAGAAAGCTGCCCATTGATCAGCAGGCCCTTTATGACATCACAGACAGACCCTCAGAACTATCTGTGCATATCTAATGGCTGGCTTTCAGTTGGGCGGGTGGGTGGCAGAGGGAGGGGATGTCTGTCTCGTTTCTCCTGAAAATTGCGGTTTTTCTGCGTTTACTGGAAAAGTTGAGGTCCGACGCGCAAAAGTGGATTATCGTAGAAATCACCTTTTAAAGACGCACATTTCTAGCCCACCAAAAATGGGCATTTCAAATGAGAAATGAGTCCAATTAACAAAATAGGGTGAATAAGTATGTATTTCAGGGGTGAGTTAGCAGGTTATTGGGGAAGTAAATCCTGATATTTTTGGAGGTTGCAGGGGCAACTACACCATTCAAAATAGGCAGGCTTTAGCATATGCAGTTAGGCCCTGTAGGATGATTTTAGCTAAAAAGTGCCCCAAACACTCAAACGGGCTTGTATCTGGGAAGGGAAAATATGGGAAACATGACTTAGACACTAAATGATACACTGTATGCCATGTTTCCAAATTTATATGCACAGTGGTTACAGCATGAAGCGAATGCATGTGAAAATACAAAGGTGCATTGCATTAAACAAGTCCAATGAGCGTCCCAAAATGGCTGGCCTGCCTGCTTTCATCCATCAATTGTTCTAAATTTTTCATTAACCAATGAGCTGAGGTGGAGTCTTAGCCAGTGGTACCATCAGGGAGGTGTGTAAAGCACTTTAGGCTAGACAGCCAATCAGCTGCCAGCTTCCATCTGTCAATCAAATACAGCAGCCAATCAGAAAGCTGCCCATTGATCAGCAGGCCCTTTATGACATCACAGACAGACCCTCAGAACTATCTGTGTTTGTCTAATGGCTGGCTGTCAGTTGGGCGGGTGGGTGGCAGAGGGAGGGGATGTCTGTCTCGTTTCTCCTGAAAATTGCGTTTTTTCTGCGTTTACGGGAAAAAATGAGGTCCGACGCGCAAAAGTGGGATATCGTAGAAATCACCTTTTAAAGACGCACATTTCTGGCCCCCCAAAAATGGGCATTTCAAATGAGAAATGAGTCCAATTAACAAAATAGGGTGAATAAGTATGTATTTCAGGGGTGAGATAGCAGGTTATTGGGGAAGTAAGTCCTGATATTTTTGGAGGTTGCAGGGGCCACTAGACCATTCAAAATAGGCAGGCTTTAGCATATGCAGTTAGGCCCCGTAGGATGATTTTAGCTAAAAAGTGCCCCAAACACTCAAACGGGCTAGTATCTGGGAAGGAAAAACATGGGAAACATGACTTAGACACCAAATGATACTCTGTATGCCATGTTTCCAAATTTTTATGCACAGTGGTTACAGCATGAAGCGAATGCATGTGAAGATACAAAGGTGCATTGCATTAAACAAGTCCAATGAGCGTCCCAAAATGGCCGGCCTGCCTGCTTTCATCCATCAATTGTTCTAAATTTTTCATTACCCAATGAGCTGAGGTGGAGTCTTAGCCAGTTGTACCATCAGGGAGGTGTGTAAAGCACTTTAGGCTAGACAGCCAATCAGATGCCAGCTTCCATCTGTCAATCAAATACAGCAGCCAATCAGAAAGCTGCCCATTGATCAGCAGGCCCTTTATGACATCACAGACAGACCATCAGAACTATCTGTGCATGTCTAATGGCTGGCTGTCAGTTGGGCGGGTGGGTGGCAGAGGGAGTGGATGTCTGTCTCGTTTCTCCTGAAAATTGCGGTTTTTCTGCGTTTACGGGAAAAGTTTAGGTCCGACGCGCAAAAGTGGGGTCTCGTAGAAATCACCTTTTGAAGACGCACATTTATGGCCCCCAAAAAATGGGCATTTCAAATGAGAAATGAGTCCAATTAACAAAATAGGGTGAATAAGTAGGTATTTCAGGGGTGAGTTAGCAGGTTATTGGGGAAGAAAATCCTGATATTTTTGGAGGTTGCAGGGGCCACTAGACCATTCAAAATAGGCAGGCTTTAGCATATGCAGTTAGGCCCTGTAGGATGATTTTAGCTAAAAAGTGCCCCAAACGCTCAAACGGGCTTGTATCTGGGAAGGGAAAATATGGGAAACATGACTTAGACACCAAATAATACACTGTATGCCATGTTTCCAAATTTTTATGCACAGTGGTTACAGCATGAAGCGAATGCATGTGAAAATACAAAGGTGCATTGCATTAAACAAGTCCAATGAGCATCCCAAAATGGCTGGCCTGCCTGCTTTCATCCATCAATTGTTCTACATTTTTCATTACCCAATGAGCTGAGGTGGAGTCTTAGCCAGTGGTACCATCAGGGAGGTGTGTAAAGCACTTTAGGCTAGACAGCCAATCAGCTGCCAGCTTCCATCTGTCAATCAAATACAGCAGCCAATCAGAAAGCTGCCCATTGATCAGCAGGCCCTTTCTGACATCACAGACAGACCCTCAGAACTATCTGTGCATATCTAATGGCTGGCTTTCAGTTGGGCGGGTGGGTGGCAGAGGGAGGGGATGTCTGTCTCGTTTCTCCTGAAAATTGCGGGTTTTCTGCGTTTACTGGAAAAGTTGAGGTCCGACGCGCAAAATTGGATTATCGTAGAAATCACCTTTTAAAGACGCACATTTCTGGCTCCCCAAAAATGGGCATTTCAAATGAGAAATGAGTCCAATGAACAAAATAGGGTGAATAAGTATGTATTTCAGGGGTGAGTTAGCAGGTTATTGGGAAAGTAAGTCCTGATATTTTTGGAGGTTGCAGGGGCCACTACACCATTCAAAATAGGCAGGCTTTAGCATATGCAGTTAGGCCCTGTAGGATGATTTTAGCTAAAAAGTGCCCCAAACACTCAAACGGGCTTGTATCTGGGAAGGGAACATATGGGAAACATGACTTAGACACCAAATGATACACTGTATGCCATGTTTCCAAATTTTTATGCACAGTGGTTACAGTATGAAGCGAATGCATGTGAAAATACAAAGGTGCATTGCATTAAACAAGTCCAATGAGCGTCCCAAAATGGCCGGCCTGCCTGCTTTCATCCATCAATTGTTCTAAATTTTTCATTACCCAATGAGCTGAGGTGTAGTCTTAGCCAGTGGTACCATCAGGGAGGTGTGTAAAGCACTTTAGTCTAGACAGCCAATCAGCTGCCAGCTTCCATCTGTCAATCAAATACAGCAGCCAATCAGAAAGCTGCCCATTGATCAGCAGGCCCTTTATGACATCACAGACAGACCCTCAGAACTATCTGTGCATGTCTAATGGCTGGCTGTCAGTTGGGCGGGTGGGTGGCAGAGGGAGGGGATGTCTGTCTCGTTTCTCCTGAAAATTGCGGTTTTTCTGCGTTTACGGGAAAAGTTGAGGTCCGACGCGCAAAAGTGGGGTATCGTAGAAATCACCTTTTAAAGACGCACATTTCTGGCCCCCCAAAAATGGGCATTTCAAATGAGAAATGAGTCCAATTAACAAAATAGTGTGAATAAGTATGTATTTCAGGGGTGAGTTAGCAGGTTATTGGGGGAGTAAGTCCTGATATTTTTGGAGGTTGCAGGGGCCACTAGACCATTCAAAATAGGCAGGCTTTAGCATATGCAGTTAGGCCCCGTAGGATGATTATAGCTAAAAAGTGCCCCAAACACTCAAACGGGCTTGTATCTGGGAAGGGAAAATATGGGAAACATGACTTAGACACCAAATGATACACTGTATGTCATGTTTCCAAATTTTTATGCACAGTGGTTACAGCATGAAGCGAATGCATGTGAAAATACAAAGGTGCATTGCATTAAACAAGTCCAATGAGCGTCCCAAAATGGCCGGCCTGCCTGCTTTTATCCATCAATTGTTCTAAATTTTTTATTACCCAATGAGCTGAGGTGGAGTCTTAGCCAGTTGTACCATCAGAGAGGTGTGTAAAGCACTTTAGGCTAGACAGCCAATCAGCTGCCAGCTTCAATCTGTCAATCAAATACAGCAGCCAATCAGAAAGCTGCCCATTGATCAGCAGGCCTTTTATGACATCACAGACAGACCATCAGAACTATCTGTGCATGTCTAATGGCTGGCTGTCAGTTGGGCGGGTGGGTGGCAGAGGGAGGGGATGTCTGTCTCGTTTCTCCTGAAAATTGCGGTTTTTCTGCGTTTACGGGAAAAGTTGAGGTCCGACGCGCAAAAGTGGGGTCTCGTAGAAATCACCTTTTAAAGACGCACATTTATGGCCCCCAAAAAATGGGCATTTCAAATGAGAAATGAGTCCAATTAACAAAATAGGGTGAATAAGTATGTATTTCAGGGGTGAGTTAGCAGGTTATTGGGGAAGTAAATCCTGATATTTTTGGAGGTTGCAGGGGCAACTACACCATTCAAAATAGGCAGGCTTTAGCATATGCAGTTAGGCCCTGTAGGATGATTTTAGCTAAAAAGTGCCCCAAACACTCAAACGGGCTTGTATCTGGGAAGGGAAAATATGGGAAACATGACTTAGACACCAAATGATACACTGTATGCCATGTTTCCAAATTTTTATGCACAGTGGTTACAGCATGAAGCGAATGCATGTGAAAATACAAAGGTGCATTGCATTAAACAAGTCCAATGAGCGTCCCAAAATGGCCGGCCTGCCTGCTTTCATCCATCAATTGTTCTAAATTTTTCATTACCTAATGAGCTGAGGTGTAGTCTTAGCCAGTGGTACCATCAGGGAGGTGTGTAAAGCACTTTAGGCTAGACAGCCAATCAGCTGCCAGCTTCCATCTGTCAATCAAATACAGCAGCCAATCAGAAAGCTGCCCATTGATCAGCAGGCCCTTTATGACATCACAGACAGACCCTCAGAACTATCTGTGCATGTCTAATGGCTGGCTGTCAGTTGGGCGGGTGGGTGGCAGAGGGAGGGGATGTCTGTCTCGTTTCTCCTGAAAATTGCGTTTTTTCTGCATTTACGGGAAAAGTTGAGGTCCGACGCGCAAAAGTGGGGTATCGTAGAAATCACCTTTTAAAGACGCACATTTCTAGCCCACCAAAAATGGGCATTTCAAATGAGAAATGAGTCCAATTAACAAAATAGGGTGAATAAGTATGTATTTCAGGGGTGAGTTAGCAGGTTATTGGGGAAGTAAATCCTGATATTTTTGGAGGTTGCAGGGGCAACTACACCATTCAAAATAGGCAGGCTTTAGCATATGCAGTTAGGCCCTGTAGGATGATTTTAGCTAAAAAGTGCCCCAAACACTCAAACGGGCTTGTATCTGGGAAGGGAAAATATGGGAAACATGACTTAGACACTAAATGATACACTGTATGCCATGTTTCCAAATTTATATGCACAGTGGTTACAGCATGAAGCGAATGCATGTGAAAATACAAAGGTGCATTGCATTAAACAAGTCCAATGAGCGTCCCAAAATGGCTGGCCTGCCTGCTTTCATCCATCAATTGTTCTAAATTTTTCATTAACCAATGAGCTGAGGTGGAGTCTTAGCCAGTGGTACCATCAGGGAGGTGTGTAAAGCACTTTAGGCTAGACAGCCAATCAGCTGCCAGCTTCCATCTGTCAATCAAATACAGCAGCCAATCAGAAAGCTGCCCATTGATCAGCAGGCCCTTTATGACATCACAGACAGACCCTCAGTACTATCTGTGTTTGTCTAATGGCTGGCTGTCAGTTGGGCGTGTGGGTGGCAGAGGGAGGGGATGTCTGTCTCGTTTCTCCTGAAAATTGCGTTTTTTCTGCGTTTACGGGAAAAGTTGAGGTCCGACGCGCAAAAGTGGGATATCGTAGAAATCACCTTTTAAAGACGCACATTTCTGGCCCCCCAAAAATGGGCATTTCAAATGAGAAATGAGTCCAATTAACAAAATAGGGTGAATAAGTATGTATTTCAGGGGTGAGATAGCAGGTTATTGGGGAAGTAAGTCCTGATATTTTTGGAGGTTGCAGGGGCCACTAGACCATTCAAAATAGGCAGGCTTTAGCATATGCAGTTAGGCCCCGTAGGATGATTTTAGCTAAAAAGTGCCCCAAACACTCAAACGGGCTAGTATCTGGGAAGGAAAAACATGGGAAACATGACTTAGACACCAAATGATACTCTGTATGCCATGTTTCCAAATTTTTATGCACAGTGGTTACAGCATGAAGCGAATGCATGTGAAGATACAAAGGTGCATTGCATTAAACAAGTCCAATGAGCGTCCCAAAATGGCCGGCCTGCCTGCTTTCATCCATCAATTGTTCTAAATTTTTCATTACCCAATGAGCTGAGGTGGAGTCTTAGCCAGTTGTACCATCAGGGAGGTGTGTAAAGCACTTTAGGCTAGACAGCCAATCAGCTGCCAGCTTCCATCTGTCAATCAAATACAGCAGCCAATCAGAAAGCTGCCCATTGATCAGCAGGCCCTTTATGACATCACAGACAGACCATCAGAACTATCTGTGCATGTCTAATGGCTGGCTGTCAGTTGGGCGGGTGGGTGGCAGAGGGAGGGGATGTCTGTCTCGTTTCTCCTGAAAATTGCGGTTTTTCTGCGTTTACGGGAAAAGTTTAGGTCCGACGCGCAAAAGTGGGGTCTCGTAGAAATCACCTTTTGAAGACGCACATTTATGGCCCCCAAAAAATGGGCATTTCAAATGAGAAATGAGTCCAATTAACAAAATAGGGTGAATAAGTAGGTATTTCAGGGGTGAGTTAGCAGGTTATTGGGGAAGAAAATCCTGATATTTTTGGAGGTTGCAGGGGCCACTAGACCATTCAAAATAGGCAGGCTTTAGCATATGCAGTTAGGCCCTGTAGGATGATTTTAGCTAAAAAGTGCCCCAAACGCTCAAACGGGCTTGTATCTGGGAAGGGAAAATATGGGAAACATGACTTAGACACCAAATAATACACTGTATGCCATGTTTCCAAATTTTTATGCACAGTGGTTACAGCATGAAGCGAATGCATGTGAAAATACAAAGGTGCATTGCATTAAACAAGTCCAATGAGCATCCCAAAATGGCTGGCCTGCCTGCTTTCATCCATCAATTGTTCTACATTTTTCATTACCCAATGAGCTGAGGTGGAGTCTTAGCCAGTGGTACCATCAGGGAGGTGTGTAAAGCACTTTAGGCTAGACAGCCAATCAGCTGCCAGCTTCCATCTGTCAATCAAATACAGCAGCCAATCAGAAAGCTGCCCATTGATCAGCAGGCCCTTTATGACATCACAGACAGACCCTCAGAACTATCTGTGCATATCTAATGGCTGGCTTTCAGTTGGGCGGGTGGGTGGCAGAGGGAGGGGATGTCTGTCTCGTTTCTCCTGAAAATTGCGGTTTTTCTGCGTTTACTGGAAAAGTTGAGGTCCGACGCGCAAAAGTGGATTATCATAGAAATCACCTTTTAAAGACGCACATTTCTGGCTCCCCAAAAATGGGCATTTCAAATGAGAAATGAATCCAATGAACAAAATAGGGTGAATAAGTATGTATTTCAGGGGTGAGTTAGCAGGTTATTGGGGAAGTAAGTCCTGATATTTTTGGAGGTTGCAGGGGCCACTACACCATTCAAAATAGGCAGGCTTTAGCATATGCAGTTAGGCCCTGTAGGATGATTTTAGCTAAAAAGTGCCCCAAACACTCAAACGGGCTTGTATCTGGGAAGGGAAAATATGGGAAACATGACTTAGACACCAAATGATACACTCTATGCCATGTTTCCAAATTTTTATGCACAGTGGTTACAGTATGAAGCGAATGCATGTGAAATTACAAAGGTGCATTGCATTAAACAAGTCCAATGAGCGTCCCAAAATGGCCGGCCTGCCTGCTTTTATCCATCAATTGTTCTAAATTTTTTATTACCCAATGAGCTGAGGTGTAGTCTTAGCCAGTGGTACCATCAGGGAGGTGTGTAAAGCACTTTAGGCTAGACAGCCAATCAGCTGCCAGCTTCCATCTGTCAATCAAATACAGCAGCCAATCAGAAAGCTGCCCATTGATCAGCAGGCCCTTTATGACATCACAGACAGACCATCAGAACTATCTGTGCATGTCTAATGGCTGGCTGTCAGTTGGGCGGGTGGGTGGCAGAGGGAGGGGATGTCTGTCTCGTTTCTCCTGAAAATTGCGGTTTTTCTGCGTTTACGGGAAAAGTTTAGGTCCGACGCGCAAAAGTGGGGTCTCGTAGAAATCACCTTTTGAAGACGCACATTTATGGCCCCAAAAAAATGGGCATTTCAAATGAGAAATGAGTCCAATTAACAAAATAGGGTGAATAAGTAGGTATTTCAGGGGTGAGTTAGCAGGTTATTGGGGAAGAAAATCCTGATATTTTTGGAGGTTGCAGGGGCCACTAGACCATTCAAAATAGGCAGGCTTTAGCATATGCAGTTAGGCCCCGTAGGATGATTTTAGCTAAAAAGTGCCCCAAACACTCAAACGGGCTAGTATCTGGGAAGGAAAAACATGGGAAACATGACTTAGACACCAAATGATACTCTGTATGCCATGTTTCCAAATTTTTATGCACAGTGGTTACAGCATGAAGCGAATGCATGTGAAAATACAAAGGTGCATTGCATTAAACAAGTCCAATGAGCGTCCCAAAATGGCCGGCCTGCCTGCTTTCATCCATCAATTGTTCTAAATTTTTCATTACCCAATGAGCTGAGGTGGAGTCTTAGCCAGTGGTACCATCAGGGAGGTGTGTAAAGCACTTTAGGCTAGACAGCCAATCAGCTGCCAGCTTCCATCTGTCAATCAAATACAGCAGCCAATCAGAAAGCTGCCCATTGATCAGCAGGCCCTTTATGACATCACAGACAGACCCTCAGAACTATCTGTGCATGTCTAATGGCTGGCTGTCAGTTGGGCGGGTGGGTGGCAGAGGGAGGGGATGTCTGTCTCGTTTCTCCTGAAAATTGCGTTTTTTCTGCGTTTACGGGAAAAGTTGAGGTCCGACGCGCAAAAGTGGGGTATCGTAGAAATCACCTTTTAAAGACGCACATTTCTGGCCCCCCAAAAATGGGCATTTCAAATGAGAAATGAGTCCAATTAACAAAATAGGGTGAATAAGTATGTATTTCAGGGGTGAGATAGCAGGTTATTGGGGAAGTAAGTCCTGATATTTTTGGAGGTTGCAGGGGCCACTAGACCATTCAAAATAGGCAGGCTTTAGCATATGCAGTTAGGCCCTGTAGGATGATTTTAGCTAAAAAGTGCCCCAAACACTCAAACGGGCTTGTATCTGGGAAGGGAAAATATGGGAAACATGACTTAGACACCAAATGATACACTGTATGCCATGTTTCCAAATTTTTATGCACAGTGGTTACAGCATGAAGCGAATGCATGTGAAAATACAAAGGTGCATTGCATTAAACAAGTCCAATGAGCGTCCCAAAATGGCCGGCCTGCCTGCTTTTATCCATCAATTGTTCTAAATTTTTTATTACCCAATGAGCTGAGGTGGAGTCTTAGCCAGTGGTACCATCAGGGAGGTGTGTAAAGCACTTTAGGCTAGACAGCCAATCAGCTGCCAGCTTCCATCTGTCAATCAAATACAGCAGCCAATCAGAAAGCTGCCCATTGATCAGCAGGCCCTTTATGACATCACAGACAGACCATCAGAACTATCTGTGCATGTCTAATGGCTGGCTGTCAGTTGGGCGGGTGGGTGGCAGAGGGAGGGGATGTCTGTCTCGTTTCTCCTGAAAATTGTGTTTTTTCTGCGTTTACGGGAAAAGTTTAGGTCCGACGCGCAAAAGTGGGGTCTCGTAGAAATCACATTTTAAAGACGCACATTTATGGCCCCCAAAAAATGGGCATTTCAAATGAGAAATGAGTCCAATGAACAAAATAGGGTGAATAAGTAGGTATTTCAGGGGTGAGTTAGCAGGTTATTGGGGAAGAAAATCCTGATATTTTTGGAGGTTGCAGGGGCCACTAGACCATTCAAAATAGGCAGGCTTTAGCATATGCAGTTAGGCCCTGTAGGATGATTTTAGCTAAAAAGTGCCCCAAACGCTCAAACGGGCTTGTATCTGGGAAGGGAAAATATGGGAAACATGACTTAGACACCAAATAATACACTGTATGCCATGTTTCCAAATTTTTATGCACAGTGGTTACAGCATGAAGCGAATGCATGTGAAAATACAAAGGTGCATTGCATTAAACAAGTCCAATGAGCATCCCAAAATGGCCGGCCTGCCTGCTTTCATCCATCAATTGTTCTACATTTTTCATTACCCAATGAGCTGAGGTGGAGTCTTAGCCAGTGGTACCATCAGGGAGGTGTGTAAAGCACTTTAGGCTAGACAGCCAATCAGCTGCCAGCTTCCATCTGTCAATCAAATACAGCAGCCAATCAGAAAGCTGCCCATTGATCAGCAGGCCCTTTATGACATCACAGACAGACCCTCAGAACTATCTGTGCATATCTAATGGCTGGCTTTCAGTTGGGCGGGTGGGTGGCAGAGGGAGGGGATGTCTGTCTCGTTTCTCCTGAAAATTGCGGTTTTTCTGCGTTTACGGGAAAAGTTGAGGTCCGACGCGCAAAATTGGATTATCGTAGAAATCACCTTTTAAAGACGCACATTTCTGGCTCCCCAAAAATGGGCATTTCAAATGAGAAATGAGTCCAATGAACAAAATAGGGTGAATAAGTATGTATTTCAGGGGTGAGTTAGCAGGTTATTGGGAAAGTACGTCCTGATATTTTTGGAGGTTGCAGGGGCCACTACACCATTCAAAATAGGCAGGCTTTAGCATATGCAGTTAGGCCCTGTAGGATGATTTTAGCTAAAAAGTGCCCCAAACACTCAAACGGGCTTGTATCTGGGAAGGGAAAATATGGGAAACATGACTTAGACACCAAATGATACACTGTATGCCATGTTTCCAAATTTTTATGCACAGTGTTTACAGTATGAAGCGAATGCATGTGAAAATACAAAGGTGCATTGCATTAAACAAGTCCAATGAGCGTCCCAAAATGGCCGGCCTGCCTGCTTTCATCCATCAATTGTTCTAATTTTTTCATTACCCAATGAGCTGAGGTGTAGTCTTAGCCAGTGGTACCATCAGGGAGGTGTGTAAAGCACTTTAGTCTAGACAGCCAATCAGCTGCCAGCTTCCATCTGTCAATCAAATACAGCAGCCAATCAGAAAGCTGCCCATTGATCAGCAGGCCCTTTATGACATCACAGACAGACCCTCAGAACTATCTGTGCATGTCTAATGGCTGGCTGTCAGTTGGGCGGGTGGGTGGCAGAGGGAGGGGATGTCTGTCTCGTTTCTCCTGAAAATTGCGGTTTTTCTGCGTTTACGGGAAAAGTTGAGGTCCGACGCGCAAAAGTGGGGTATCGTAGAAATCACCTTTTAAAGACGCACATTTCTGGCCCCCCAAAAATGGGCATTTCAAATGAGAAATGAGTCCTATGAACAAAATAGGGTGAATAAGTATGTATTTCAGGGGTGAGTTAGCAGGTTATTGGGGAAGTAAATCTTGATATTTTTGGAGGTTGCAGGGGCAACTACACCATTCAAAAAAGGCAGGCTTTAGCATATGCAGTTAGGCCCTGTAGGATGATTTTAGCTAAAAAGTGCCCCAAACACTCAAACGGGCTTGTATCTGGGAAGGGAAAATATGGGAAACATGACTTAGACACCAAATGATACACTGTATGCCATGTTTCCAAATTTTTATGCACAGTGGTTACAGCATGAAGCGAATGCATGTGAAAATACAAAGGTGCATTGCATTAAACAAGTCCAATGAGCGTCCCAAAATGGCCGGCCTGCTTGCTTTCATCCATCAATTGTTCTAAATTTTTCATTACCTAATGAGCTGAGGTGTAGTCTTAGCCAGTGGTACCATCAGGGAGGTGTGTAAAGCACTTTAGGCTAGACAGCCAATCAGCTGCCAGCTTCCATCTGTCAATCAAATACAGCAGCCAATCAGAAAACTGCCCATTGATCAGCAGGCCCTTTATGACATCACAGACAGACCCTCAGAACTATCTGTGCATGTCTAATGGCTGGCTGTCAGTTGGGCGGGTGGGTGGCAGAGGGAGGGGATGTCTGTCTCGTTTCTCCTGAAAATTGCGTTTTTTCTGCGTTTACGGGAAAAGTTGAGGTCCGACGCGCAAAAGTGGGGTATCGTAGAAATCACCTTTTAAAGACGCACATTTCTGGCCCCCCAAAAATGGGCATTTCAAATGAGAAATGAGTCCAATTAACAAAATAGGGTGAATAAGTATGTATTTCAGGGGTGAGTTAGCAGGTTATTGGGGAAGTAAATCCTGATATTTTTGGAGGTTGCAGGGGCAACTACACCATTCAAAATAGGCAGGCTTTAGCATATGCAGTTAGGCCCTGTAGGATGATTTTAGCTAAAAAGTGCCCCAAACACTCAAACGGGCTTGTATCTGGGAAGGGAAAATATGTGAAACATGACTTAGACACCAAATGATACACTATATGCCATGTTTCCAAATTTTTATGCACAGTGGTTACAGCATGAAGCGAATGCATGTGAAAATACAAAGGTGCATTGCATTAAACAAGTCCAATGAGCGTCCCAAAATGGCCGGCCTGCCTGCTTTCATCCATCAATTGTTCTAAATTTTTCATTACCTAATGAGCTGAGGTGTAGTCTTAACCAGTGGTACCATCAGGGAGGTGTGTAAAGCACTTTAGGCTAGACAGCCAATCAGCTGCCAGCTTCCATCTGTCAATCAAATACAGCAGCCAATCAGAAAGCTGCCCATTGATCAGCAGGCCCTTTATGACATCACAGACAGACCCTCAGAACTATCTGTGCATGTCTAATGGCTGGCTGTCAGTTGGGCGGGTGGGTGGCAGAGGGAGGGGATGTCTGTCTCGTTTCTCCTGAAAATTGCGTTTTTTCTGCGTTTACGGGAAAAGTTGAGGTCCGACGCGCAAAAGTGGGGTATCGTAGAAATCACCTTTTAAAGACGCACATTTCTAGCCCACCAAAAATGGGCATTTCAAATGAGAAATGAGTCCAATTAACAAAATAGGGTGAATAAGTATGTATTTCAGGGGTGAGTTAGCAGGTTATTGGGGAAGTAAATCCTGATATTTTTGGAGGTTGCAGGGGCAACTACACCATTCAAAATAGGCAGGCTTTAGCATATGCAGTTAGGCCCTGTAGGATGATTTTAGCTAAAAAGTGCCCCAAACACTCAAACGGGCTTGTATCTGGGAAGGGAAAATATGGGAAACATGACTTAGACACCAACACTGTATGACATGTTTCCAAATTTATATGCACAGTGGTTACAGCATGAAGCGAATGCATGTGAAAATACAAAGGTGCATTGCATTAAACAAGTCCAATGAGCGTCCCAAAATGGCTGGCCTGCCTGCTTTCATCCATCAATTGTTCTAAATTTTTCATTACCCAATGAGCTGAGGTGGAGTCTTAGCCAGTGGTACCATCAGGGAGGTGTGTAAAGCACTTTAGGCTAGACAGCCAATCAGCTGCCAGCTTCCATCTGTCAATTAAATACAGCAGCCAATTTGAAAGCTGCTCATTGATCAGCAGGCCCTTTATGACATCACAGACAGACCCTCAGAACTATCTGTGCATGTCTAATGGCTGGCTTTCAGTTGGGCGGGTGGGTGGCAGAGGGAGGGGATGTCTGTCTCGTTTCTCCTGAAAATTGCGTTTTTTCTGCGTTTACGGGAAAAGTTGAGGTCCGACGCGCAAAAGTGGGGTATCGTAGAAATCACCTTTTAAAGACGCACATTTCTGACTCCCCAAAAATGGGCATTTTAAATGAGAAATGAGTCCAATGAACAAAATAGTGCGAATAAGTATGTATTTCAGGGGTGAGTTAGCAGGTTATTGGGGAAGTAAGTCCTGATATTTTTGGAGGTTGCAGGGGCCACTACACCATTCAAAATAGGCAGGCTTTAGCATATGCAGTTAGGCCCTGTAGGATGATTTTAGCTAAAAAGTGCCCCAAACACTCAAACGGGCTTGTATCTGGGAAGGGAAAATATGGGAAACATGACTTAGACACCAAGTGATACACTGTATGCCATGTTTCCAAATTTTTATGCACAGTGGTTACAGCATGAAGCGAATGCATGTGAATATACAAAGGTGCATTGCATTAAACAAGTCCACTGAGCGTCCCAAAATGGCCGGCCTGCCTGCTTTCATCCATCAATTGTTCTAAATTTTTCATTACCCAATGAGCTGAGGTGGAGTCTTAGCGAGTGGTACCATCAGGGAAGTGTGTAAAGCACTTTAGGCTAGACAGCCAATCAGCTGCCAGCTTCCATCTGTCAATCTAATACAGCAGCCAATCAGAAAGCTGCCCATTGATCAGCAGGCCCTTTATGACATCACAGACAGACCCTCAGAACTATCTGTGCATGTCTAATGGCTGGCTGTCAGTTGGGCGGGTGGGTGGCAGAGGGAGGGGATGTCTGTCTCGTTTCTCCTGAAAATTGCGTTTTTTCTGCGTTTACGGGAAAAGTTGAGGTCCGACGCGCAAAAGTGGGATATCGTAGAAATCACCTTTTAAAGACGCACATTTCTGGCCCCCCAAAAATGGGCATTTCAAATGAGAAATGAGTCCAATGAACAAAATAGGGTGAATAAGTATGTATTTCAGGGGTGAGATAGCAGGTTATTGGGGAAGTAAGTCCTGATATTTTTGGAGGTTGCAGGGGCCACTAGACCATTCAAAATAGGCAGGCTTTAGCATATGCAGTTAGGCCCCGTAGGATGATTTTAGCTAAAAAGTGCCCCAAACACTCAAACGGGCTAGTATCTGGGAAGGAAAAACATGGGAAACATGACTTAGACACCAAATGATACTCTGTATGCCATGTTTCCAAATTTTTATGCACAGTGGTTACAGCATGAAGCGAATGCATGTGAAAATACAAAGGTGCATTGCATTAAACAAGTCCAATGAGCGTCCCAAAATGGCCGGCCTGCCTGCTTTCATCCATCAATTGTTCTAAATTTTTCATTACCCAATGAGCTGAGGTGGAGTCTTAGCCAGTGGTACCATCAGGGAGGTGTGTAAAGCACTTTAGGCTAGACAGCCAATCAGCTGCCAGCTTCCATCTGTCAATCAAATACAGCAGCCAATCAGAAAGCTGCCCATTGATCAGCAGGCCCTTTATGACATCACAGACAGACCCTCAGAACTATCTGTGCATGTCTAATGGCTGGCTGTCAGTTGGGCGGGTGGGTGGCAGAGGGAGGGGATGTCTGTCTCGTTTCTCCTGAAAATTGCGGTTTTTCTGCGTTTACGGGAAAAGTTGAGGTCCGACGCGCAAAAAGTGGGGTATCGTAGAAATCACCTTATAAAGACGCACTTTTCTGGCTCCCCAAAAATGGGCATTTCAAATGAGAAATGAGTCCAATTAACAAAATAGGGTGAATAAGTATGTATTTCAGGGGTGAGTTAGCAGGTTATTGGGGAAGTAAATCCTGATATTTTTGGAGGTTGCAGGGGCAACTACACCATTCAAAATAGGCAGGCTTTAGCATATGCAGTTAGGCCCTGTAGGATGATTTTAGCTAAAAAGTGCCCCAAACACTCAAGCGGGCTTGTATCTGGGAAGGGAAAATATGGGAAACATGACTTAGACACCAAATGATACACTATATGCCATGTTTCCAAATTTTTATGCACAGCGGTTACAGCATGAAGCGAATGCATGTGAAAATACAAAGGTGCATTGCATTAAACAAGTCCAATGAGCGTCCCAAAATGGCCGGCCTGCCTGCTTTCATCCATCAATTGTTCTAAATTTTTCATTACCCAATGAGCTGAGGTGTAGTCTTAGCCAGTGGTACCATCAGGGAGGTGTGTAAAGCACTTTAGGCTAGACAGCCAATCAGCTAACAGCTTCCATCTGTCAATCAAATACAGCAGCCAATCAGAAAGCTGCCCATTGATCAGCAGGCCCTTTATGACATCACAGACAGACCCTCAGAACTATCTGTGCATGTCTAATGGCTGGCTTTCAGTTGGGCGGGTGGGTGGCAGAGGGAGGGGATGTCTGTCTCGTTTCTCATGAAAATTGCGTTTTTTCTGCGTTTACGGGAAAAGTTGAGGTCCGACGCGCAAAAGTGGGGTATCGTAGAAATCACCTTATAAAGACGCACTTTTCTGGCTCCCCAAAAATGGGCATTTCAAATGAGAAATGAGTCCAATGAACAAAATAAGGTGAATAAGTATGTATTTCAGGGGTGAGTTAGCAGGTTATTGGGGAAGTAAGTCCTGATATTTTTGGAGGTTGCAGGGGCCACTACACCATTCAAAATAGGCAGGCTTTAGCATATGCAGTAAGGCCCTGTAGGATGATTTTAGCTAAAAAGTGCCCCAAACACTCAAACGGGCTTGTATCTGGGAAGGGAAAATATGGGAAACATGACTTAGACACCAAGTGATACACTGTATGCCATGTTTCCAAATTTTTATGCACAGTGGTTACAGCATGAAGCGAATGCATGTGAATATACAAAGGTGCATTGCATTAAACAAGTCCAATGAGCGTCCCAAAATGGCCGGCCTGCCTGCTTTCATCCATCAATTGTTCTAAATTTTTCAATACCCAATGAGCTGAGGTGGAGTCTTAGCGAGTGGTACCATCAGGGAGGTGTGTAAAGCACTTTAGGCTAGACAGCCAATCAGCTGCCTGCTTCCATCTGTCAATCTAATACAGCAGCCAATCAGAAAGCTGCCCATTGATCAGCAGGCCCTTAATGACATCACAGACAGACCCTCAGAACTATCTGTGCATGTCTAATGGCTGGCTGTCAGTTGGGCGGGTGGGTGGCAGAGGGAGGGGATGTCTGTCTCGTTTCTCCTGAAAATTACGTTTTTTCTGCGTTTACGGGAAAAGTTGAGGTCCGACGCGCAAAAGTGGGATATCGTAGAAATCACCTTTTAAAGACGCACATTTCTGGCCCCCCAAAAATGGGCATTTCAAATGAGAAATGAGTCCAATGAACAAAATAGGGTGAATAAGTATGTATTTCAGGGGTGAGATAGCAGGTTATTGGGGAAGTAAGTCCTGATATTTTTGGAGGTTGCAGGGGCCACTAGACCATTCAAAATAGGCAGGCTTTAGCATATGCAGTTAGGCCCCGTAGGATAATTTTAGCTAAAAAGTGCCCCAAACACTCAAACGGGCTAGTATCTGGGAAGGAAAAACATGGGAAACATGACTTAGACACCAAATGATACTCTGTATGCCATGTTTCCAAATTTTTATGCACAGTGGTTACAGCATGAAGCGAATGCATGTGAAAATACAAAGGTGCATTGCATTAAACAAGTCCAATGAGCGTCCCAAAATGGCCGGCCTGCCTGCTTTCATCCATCAATTGTTCTAAATTTTTCATTACCCAATGAGCTGAGGTGGAGTCTTAGCCAGTGGTACCATCAGGGAGGTGTGTAAAGCACTTTAGGCTAGACAGCCAATCAGCTGCCAGCTTCCATCTGTCAATCAAATACAGCAGCCAATCAGAAAGCTGCCCATTGATCAGCAGGCCCTTTATGACATCACAGACAGACCCTCAGAACTATCTGTGCATGTCTAATGGCTGGCTGTCAGTTGGGCGGGTGGGTGGCAGAGGGAGGGGATGTCTGTCTCGTTTCTCCTGAAAATTGCGGTTTTTCTGCGTTTACGGGAAAAGTTGAGGTCCGACGCGCAAAAAGTGGGGTATCGTAGAAATCACCTTTTAAAGACGCACATTTCTGGCCCCCCAAAAATGGGCATTTCAAATGAGAAATGAGTCCAATTAACAAAATAGGGTGAATAAGTATGTATTTCAGGGGTGAGTTAGCAGGTTATTAGGGAAGTAAATCCTGATATTTTTGGAGGTTGCAGGGGCAACTACACCATTCAAAATAGGCAGGCTTTAGCATATGCAGTTAGGCCCTGTAGGATGATTTTAGCTAAAAAGTGCCCCAAACACTCAAACGGGCTTGTATCTGGGAAGGGAAAATATGGGAAACATGACTTAGACACCAAATGATACACTATATGCCATGTTTCCAAATTTTTATGCACAGTGGTTACAGCATGAAGCGAATGCATGTGAAAATACAAAGGTGCATTGCATTAAACAAGTCCAATGAGCGTCCCAAAATGGCCGGCCTGCCTGCTTTCATCCATCAATTGTTCTAAATTTTTCATTACCCAATGAGCTGAGGTGGAGTCTTAGCCAGTGGTACCATCAGGGAGGTGTGTAAAGCACTTTAGGCTAGACAGCCAATCAGCTGCCAGCTTCCATCTGTCAATCAAATACAGCAGCCAATTTGAAAGCTGCCCATTGATCAGCAGGCCCTTTATGACATCACAGACAGACCCTCAGAACTATCTGTGCATGTCTAATGGCTGGCTGTCAGTTGGGCGGGTGGGTGGCAGAGGGAGGGGATGTCTGTCTCGTTTCTCCTGAAAATTGCGTTTTTTCTGCGTTTACGGGAAAAGTTGAGGTCCGACGCGCAAAAGTGGGGTATCGTAGAAATCACCTTTTAAAGACGCACATTTCTGGCCCCCCAAAAATGGGCATTTCAAATGAGAAATGAGTCCAATTAACAAAATAGGGTGAATAAGTATGTATTTCAGGGGTGAGTTAGCAGGTTATTGGGGAAGTAAATCCTGATATTTTTGGAGGTTGCAGGGGCAACTACACCATTCAAAATAGGCAGGCTTTAGCATATGCAGTTAGGCCCTGTATAATGATTTTAGCTAAAAAGTGCCCCAAACACTCAAACGGGCTTGTATCTGGGAAGGGAAAATATGGGAAACATGACTTAGACACCAAATGATACACTGTATGCCATGTTTCCAAATTTTTATGCACAGTGGTTACAGCATGAAGCGAATGCATGTGAAAATACAAAGGTGCATTGCATTAAACAAGTCCAATGAGCGTCCCAAAATGGCCGGCCTGCCTGCTTTCATCCATCAATTGTTCTAAATTTTTCATTACCCAATGAGCTGAGGTGTAGTCTTAGCCAGTGGTACCATCAGGGAGGTGTGTAAAGCACTTTAGGCTAGACAGCCAATCAGCTAACAGCTTCCATCTGTCAATCAAATACAGCAGCCAATCAGAAAGCTGCCCATTGATCAGCAGGCCCTTTATGACATCACAGACAGACCCTCAGAACTATCTGTGCATTTCTAATGGCTGGCTTTCAGTTGGGCGGGTGGGTGGCAGAGGGAGGGGATGTCTGTCTCGTTTCTCATGAAAATTGCGTTTTTTCTGCGTTTACGGGAAAAGTTGAGGTCCGACGCGCAAAAGTGGGGTATCGTAGAAATCACCTTATAAAGACGCACTTTTCTGGCTCCCCAAAAATGGGCATTTCAAATGAGAAATGAGTCCAATGAACAAAATAGGGTGAATAAGTATGTATTTCAGGGGTGAGTTAGCAGGTTATTGGGGGAAGTAAGTCCTGATATTTTTGGAGGTTGCAGGGGCCACTACACCATTCAAAATAGGCAGGCTTTAGCATATGCAGTTAGGCCCTGTAGGATGATTTTAGCTAAAAAGTGCCCCAAACACTCAAACGGGCTTGTATCTGGGAAGGGAAAATATGGGAAACATGACTTAGACACCAAGTGATACACTGTATGCCATGTTTCCAAATTTTTATGCACAGTGGTTACAGCATGAAGCGAATGCATGTGAATATACAAAGGTGCATTGCATTAAACAAGTCCACTGAGCGTCCCAAAATGGCCGGCCTGCCTGCTTTCATCCATCAATTGTTCTAAATTTTTCATTACCCAATGAGCTGAGGTGGAGTCTTAGCGAGTGGTACCATCAGGGAGGTGTGTAAAGCACTTTAGGCTAGACAGCCAATCAGCTGCCAGCTTCCATCTGCCAATCTAATACAGCAGCCAATCAGAAAGCTGCCCATTGATCAGCAGGCCCTTTATGACATCACAGACAGACCCTCAGAACTATCTGTGCATGTCTAATGGCTGGCTGTCAGTTGGGCGGGTGGGTGGCAGAGGGAGGGGATGTCTGTCTCGTTTCTCCTGAAAATTGCGTTTTTTCAGCGTTTACGGGAAAAGTTGAGGTCCGACGCGCAAAAGTGGGATATCGTAGAAATCACCATTTAAAGACGCACATTTCTGGCCCCCCAAAAATGGGCATTTCAAATGAGAAATGAGTCCAATGAACAAAATATGGTGAATAAGTATGTATTTCAGGGGTGAGATAGCAGGTTATTGGGGAAGTAAGTCCTGATATTTTTGGAGGTTGCAGGGGCCACTAGACCATTCAAAATAGGCAGGCTTTAGCATATGCAGTTAGGCCCCGTAGGATGATTTTAGCTAAAAAGTGCCCCAAACACTCAAACGGGCTAGTATCTGGGAAGGAAAAACATGGGAAACATGACTTAGACACCAAATGATACTCTGTATGCCATGTTTCCAAATTTTTATGCACAGTGGTTACAGCATGAAGCGAATGCATGTGAAAATACAAAGGTGCATTGCATTAAACAAGTCCAATGAGCGTCCCAAAATGGCCGGCCTGCCTGCTTTCATCCATCAATTGTTCTAAATTTTTCATTACCCAATGAGCTGAGGTGGAGTCTTAGCCAGTGGTACCATCAGGGAGGTGTGTAAAGCACTTTAGGCTAGACAGCCAATCAGCTGCCAGCTTCCATCTGTCAATCAAATACAGCAGCCAATCAGAAAGCTGCCCATTGATCAGCAGGCCCTTTATGACATCACAGACAGACCCTCAGAACTATCTGTGCATGTCTATTGGCTGGCTGTCAGTTGGGCGGGTGGGTGGCAGAGGGAGGGGATGTCTGTCTCGTTTCTCCTGAAAATTGCGGTTTTTCTGCGTTTACGGGAAAAGTTGAGGTCCGACGCGCAAAAAGTGGGGTATCGTAGAAATCACCTTTTAAAGACGCACATTTCTGGCCCCCCAAAAATGGGCATTTCAAATGAGAAATGAGTCCAATTAACAAAATAGGGTGAATAAGTATGTATTTCAGGGGTGAGTTAGCAGGTTATTAGGGAAGTAAATCCTGATATTTTTGGAGGTTGCAGGGGCAACTACACCATTCAAAATAGGCAGGCTTTAGCATATGCAGTTAGGCCCTGTAGGATGATTTTAGCTAAAAAGTGCCCCAAACACTCAAACGGGCTTGTATCTGGGTGGGAAAATATGGGAAACATGACTTAGACACCAAATGATACACTATATGCCATGTTTCCAAATTTTTATGCACAGTGGTTACAGCATGAAGCGAATGCATGTGAAAATACAAAGGTGCATTGCATTAAACAAGTCCAATGAGCGTCCCAAAATGGCCGGCCTGCCTGCTTTCATCCATCAATTGTTCTAAATTTTTCATTACCCAATGAGCTGAGGTGGAGTCTTAGCCAGTGGTACCATCAGGGAGGTGTGTAAAGCACTTTAGGCTAGACAGCCAATCAGCTGCCAGCTTCCATCTGTCAATCAAATACAGCAGCCAATTTGAAAGCTGCCCATTGATCAGCAGGCCCTTTATGACATCACAGACAGACCCTCAGAACTATCTGTGCATGTCTAATGGCTGGCTGTCAGTTGGGCGGGTGGGTGGCAGAGGGAGGGGATGTCTGTCTCGTTTCTCCTGAAAATTGCGGTTTTTCTGCGTTTACGGGAAAAGTTGAGGTCCGACGCGCAAAAGTGGGGTATCGTAGAAATCACCTTTTAAAGACGCACATTTCTGGCCCCCCAAAAATGGGCATTTCAAATGAGAAATGAGTCCAATTAACAAAATAGGGTGAATAAGTATGTATTTCAGGGGTGAGTTAGCAGGTTATTGGGGAAGTAAATCCTGATATTTTTGGAGGTTGCAGGGGCAACTACACCATTCAAAATAGGCAGGCTTTAGCATATGCAGTTAGGCCCTGTATAATGATTTTAGCTAAAAAGTGCCCCAAACACTCAAACGGGCTTGTATCTGGGAAGGGAAAATATGGGAAACATGACTTAGACACCAAATGATACACTGTATGCCATGTTTCCAAATTTTTATGCACAGTGGTTACAGCATGAAGCGAATGCATGTGAAAATACAAAGGTGCATTGCATTAAACAAGTCCAATGAGCGTCCCAAAATGGCCGGCCTGCCTGCTTTCATCCATCAATTGTTCTAAATTTTTCATTACCCAATGAGCTGAGGTGTAGTCTTAGCCAGTGGTACCATCAGGGAGGTGTGTAAAGCACTTTAGGCTAGACAGCCAATCAGCTAACAGCTTCCATCTGTCAATCAAATACAGCAGCCAATCAGAAAGCTGCCCATTGATCAGCAGGCCCTTTATGACATCACAGACAGACCCTCAGAACTATCTGTGCATTTCTAATGGCTGGCTTTCAGTTGGGCGGGTGGGTGGCAGAGGGAGGGGATGTCTGTCTCGTTTCTCATGAAAATTGCGTTTTTTCTGCGTTTACGGGAAAAGTTGAGGTCCGACGCGCAAAAGTGGGGTATCGTAGAAATCACCTTATAAAGACGCACTTTTCTGGCTCCCCAAAAATGGGCATTTCAAATGAGAAATGAGTCCAATGAACAAAATAGGGTGAATAAGTATGTATTTCAGGGGTGAGTTAGCAGGTTATTGGGGGAAGTAAGTCCTGATATTTTTGGAGGTTGCAGGGGCCACTACACCATTCAAAATAGGCAGGCTTTAGCATATGCAGTTAGGCCCTGTAGGATGATTTTAGCTAAAAAGTGCCCCAAACACTCAAACGGGCTTGTATCTGGGAAGGGAAAATATGGGAAACATGACTTAGACACCAAGTGATACACTGTATGCCATGTTTCCAAATTTTTATGCACAGTGGTTACAGCATGAAGCGAATGCATGTGAATATACAAAGGTGCATTGCATTAAACAAGTCCACTGAGCGTCCCAAAATGGCCGGCCTGCCTGCTTTCATCCATCAATTGTTCTAAATTTTTCATTACCCAATGAGCTGAGGTGGAGTCTTAGCGAGTGGTACCATCAGGGAGGTGTGTAAAGCACTTTAGGCTAGACAGCCAATCAGCTGCCAGCTTCCATCTGCCAATCTAATACAGCAGCCAATCAGAAAGCTGCCCATTGATCAGCAGGCCCTTTATGACATCACAGACAGACCCTCAGAACTATCTGTGCATGTCTAATGGCTGGCTGTCAGTTGGGCGGGTGGGTGGCAGAGGGAGGGGATGTCTGTCTCGTTTCTCCTGAAAATTGCGTTTTTTCAGCGTTTACGGGAAAAGTTGAGGTCCGACGCGCAAAAGTGGGATATCGTAGAAATCACCATTTAAAGACGCACATTTCTGGCCCCCCAAAAATGGGCATTTCAAATGAGAAATGAGTCCAATGAACAAAATATGGTGAATAAGTATGTATTTCAGGGGTGAGATAGCAGGTTATTGGGGAAGTAAGTCCTGATATTTTTGGAGGTTGCAGGGGCCACTAGACCATTCAAAATAGGCAGGCTTTAGCATATGCAGTTAGGCCCCGTAGGATGATTTTAGCTAAAAAGTGCCCCAAACACTCAAACGGGCTAGTATCTGGGAAGGAAAAACATGGGAAACATGACTTAGACACCAAATGATACTCTGTATGCCATGTTTCCAAATTTTTATGCACAGTGGTTACAGCATGAAGCGAATGCATGTGAAAATACAAAGGTGCATTGCATTAAACAAGTCCAATGAGCGTCCCAAAATGGCCGGCCTGCCTGCTTTCATCCATCAATTGTTCTAAATTTTTCATTACCCAATGAGCTGAGGTGGAGTCTTAGCCAGTGGTACCATCAGGGAGGTGTGTAAAGCACTTTAGGCTAGACAGCCAATCAGCTGCCAGCTTCCATCTGTCAATCAAATACAGCAGCCAATCAGAAAGCTGCCCATTGATCAGCAGGCCCTTTATGACATCACAGACAGACCCTCAGAACTATCTGTGCATGTCTATTGGCTGGCTGTCAGTTGGGCGGGTGGGTGGCAGAGGGAGGGGATGTCTGTCTCGTTTCTCCTGAAAATTGCGGTTTTTCTGCGTTTACGGGAAAAGTTGAGGTCCGACGCGCAAAAAGTGGGGTATCGTAGAAATCACCTTATAAAGACGCACTTTTCTGGCTCCCCAAAAATGGGCATTTCAAATGAGAAATGAGTCCAATTAACAAAATAGGGTGAATAAGTATGTATTTCAGGGGTGAGTTAGCAGGTTATTGGGGAAGTAAATCCTGATATTTTTGGAGGTTGCAGGGGCAACTACACCATTCAAAATAGGCAGGCTTTAGCATATGCAGTTAGGCCCTGTAGGATGATTTTAGCTAAAAAGTGCCCCAAACACTCAAGCGGGCTTGTATCTGGGAAGGGAAAATATGGGAAACATGACTTAGACACCAAATGATACACTATATGCCATGTTTCCAAATTTTTATGCACAGTGGTTACAGCATGAAGCGAATGCATGTGAAAATACAAAGGTGCATTGCATTAAACAAGTCCAATGAGCGTCCCAAAATGGCCGGCCTGCCTGCTTTCATCCATCAATTGTTCTAAATTTTTCATTACCCAATGAGCTGAGGTGTAGTCTTAGCCAGTGGTACCATCAGGGAGGTGTGTAAAGCACTTTAGGCTAGACAGCCAATCAGCTAACAGCTTCCATCTGTCAATCAAATACAGCAGCCAATCAGAAAGCTGCCCATTGATCAGCAGACCCTTTATGACATCACAGACAGACCATCAGAACTATCTGTGCATGTCTAATGGCTGGCTTTCAGTTGGGCGGGTGGGTGGCAGAGGGAGGGGATGTCTGTCTCGTTTCTCATGAAAATTGCGTTTTTTCTGCGTTTACGGGAAAAGTTGAGGTCCGACGCGCAAAAGTGGGGTATCGTAGAAATCACCTTATAAAGACGCACTTTTCTGGCTCCCCAAAAATGGGCATTTCAAATGAGAAATGAGTCCAATGAACAAAATAGGGTGAATAAGTATGTATTTCAGGGGTGAGTTAGCAGGTTATTGGGGAAGTAAGTCCTGATATTTTTGGAGGTTGCAGGGGCCACTACACCATTCAAAATAGGCAGGCTTTAGCATATGCAGTAAGGCCCTGTAGGATGATTTTAGCTAAAAAGTGCCCCAAACACTCAAACGGGCTTGTATCTGGGAAGGGAAAATATGGGAAACATGACTTAGACACCAAGTGATACACTGTATGCCATGTTTCCAAATTTTTATGCACAGTGGTTACAGCATGAAGCGAATGCATGTGAATATACAAAGGTGCATTGCATTAAACAAGTCCACTAAGCGTCCCAAAATGGCCGGCCTGCCTGCTTTCATCCATCAATTGTTCTAAATTTTTCAATACCCAATGAGCTGAGGTGGAGTCTTAGCGAGTGGTACCATCAGGGAGGTGTGTAAAGCACTTTAGGCTAGACAGCCAATCAGCTGCCAGCTTCCATCTGTCAATCTAATACAGCAGCCAATCAGAAAGCTGCCCATTGATCAGCAGGACCTTAATGACATCACAGACAGACCCTCAGAACTATCTGTGCATGTCTAATGGCTGGCTGTCAGTTGGGCGGGTGGGTGGCAGAGGGAGGGGATGTCTGTCTCGTTTCTCCTGAAAATTACGTTTTTTCTGCGTTTACGGGAAAAGTTGAGGTCCGACGCGCAAAAGTGGGATATCGTAGAAATCACCTTTTAAAGACGCACATTTCTGGCCCCCAAAAAATGGGCATTTCAAATGAGAAATGAGTCCAATGAACAAAATAGGGTGAATAAGTATGTATTTCAGGGGTGAGATAGCAGGTTATTGGGAAAGTAAGTCCTGATATTTTTGGAGGTTGCAGGGGCCACTAGACCATGCAAAATAGGCAGGCTTTAGCATATGCAGTTAGGCCCCGTAGGATAATTTTAGCTAAAAAGTGCCCCAAACACTCAAACGGGCTAGTATCTGGGAAGGAAAAACATGGGAAACATGACTTAGACACCAAATGATACTCTGTATGCCATGTTTCCAAATTTTTATGCACAGTGGTTACAGCATGAAGCGAATGCATGTGAAAATACAAAGGTGCATTGCATTAAACAAGTCCAATGAGCGTCCCAAAATGGCCGGCCTGCCTGCTTTCATCCATCAATTGTTCTAAATTTTTCATTACCCAATGAGCTGAGGTGGAGTCTTAGCCAGTGGTACCATCAGGGAGGTGTGTAAAGCACTTTAGGCTAGACAGCCAATCAGCTGCCAGCTTCCATCTGTCAATCAAATACAGCAGCCAATCAGAAAGCTGCCCATTGATCAGCAGGCCCTTTATGACATCACAGACAGACCCTCAGAACTATCTGTGCATGTCTAATGGCTGGCTGTCAGTTGGGCGGGTGGGTGGCAGAGGGAGGGGATGTCTGTCTCGTTTCTCCTGAAAATTGCGGTTTTTCTGCGTTTACGGGAAAAGTTGAGGTCCGACGCGCAAAAAGTGGGGTATCGTAGAAATCACCTTTTAAAGACGCACATTTCTGGCCCCCCAAAAATGGGCATTTCAAATGAGAAATGAGTCCAATTAACAAAATAGGGTGAATAAGTATGTATTTCAGGGGTGAGTTAGCAGGTTATTAGGGAAGTAAATCCTGATATTTTTGGAGGTTGCAGGGGCAACTACACCATTCAAAATAGGCAGGCTTTAGCATATGCAGTTAGGCCCTGTAGGATGATTTTAGCTAAAAAGTGCCCCAAACACTCAAACGGGCTTGTATCTGGGAAGGGAAAATATGGGAAACATGACTTAGACACCAAATGATACACTATATGCCATGTTTCCAAATTTTTATGCACAGTGGTTACAGCATGAAGCGAATGCATGTGAAAATACAAAGGTGCATTGCATTAAACAAGTCCAATGAGCGTCCCAAAATGGCCGGCCTGCCTGCTTTCATCCATCAATTGTTCTAAATTTTTCATTACCCAATGAGCTGAGGTGGAGTCTTAGCCAGTGGTACCATCAGGGAGGTGTGTAAAGCACTTTAGGCTAGACAGCCAATCAGCTGCCAGCTTCCATCTGTCAATCAAATACAGCAGCCAATTTGAAAGCTGCCCATTGATCAGCAGGCCCTTTATGACATCACAGACAGACCCTCAGAACTATCTGTGCATGTCTAATGGCTGGCTGTCAGTTGGGCGGGTGGGTGGCAGAGGGAGGGGATGTCTGTCTCGTTTCTCCTGAAAATTGCGGTTTTTCTGCGTTTACGGGAAAAGTTGAGGTCCGACGCGCAAAAGTGGGGTATCGTAGAAATCACCTTTTAAAGACGCACATTTCTGGCCCCCCAAAAATGGGCATTTCAAATGAGAAATGAGTCCAATTAACAAAATAGGGTGAATAAGTATGTATTTCAGGGGTGAGTTAGCAGGTTATTGGGGAAGTAAATCCTGATATTTTTGGAGGTTGCAGGGGCAACTACACCATTCAAAATAGGCAGGCTTTAGCATATGCAGTTAGGCCCTGTAGGATGATTTTAGCTAAAAAGTGCCCCAAACACTCAAACGGGCTTGTATCTGGGAAGGGAAAATATGGGAAACATGACTTAGACACCAAATGATACACTGTATGCCATGTTTCCAAATTTTTATGCACAGTGGTTACAGCATGAAGCGAATGCATGTGAAAATACAAAGGTGCATTGCATTAAACAAGTCCAATGAGCGTCCCAAAATGGCCGGCCTGCCTGCTTTCATCCATCAATTGTTCTAAATTTTTCATTACCCAATGAGCTGAGGTGGAGTCTTAGCGAGTGGTACCATCAGGGAGGTGTGTAAAGCACTTTAGGCTAGACAGCCAATCAGCTGCCAGCTTCCATCTGTCAATCTAATACAGCAGCCAATCAGAAAGCTGCCCATTGATCAGCAGGCCCTTTATGACATCACAGACAGACCCTCAGAACTATCTGTGCATGTCTAATGGCTGGCTGTCAGTTGGGCGGGTGGGTGGCAGAGGGAGGGGATGTCTGTCTCGTTTCTCCTGAAAATTGCGTTTTTTCTGCGTTTACGGGAAAAGTTGAGGTCCGACGCGCAAAAGTGGGATATCGTAGAAATCACCTTTTAAAGACGCACATTTCTGGCCCCCCAAAAATGGGCATTTCAAATGAGAAATGAGTCCAATTAACAAAATAGGGTGAATAAGTATGTATTTCAGGGGTGAGATAGCAGGTTATTGGGGAAGTAAGTCCTGATAATTTTGGAGGTTGCAGGGGCCACTAGACCATTCAAAATAGGCAGGCTTTAGCATATGCAGTTAGGCCCCGTAGGATGATTTTAGCTAAAAAGTGCCCCAAACACTCAAACGGGCTAGTATCTGGGAAGGAAAAACATGGGAAACATGACTTAGACACCAAATGATACTCTGTATGCCATGTTTCCAAATTTTTATGCACAGTGGTTACAGCATGAAGCGAATGCATGTGAAAATACAAAGGTGCATTGCATTAAACAAGTCCAATGAGCGTCCCAAAATGGCCGGCCTGCCTGCTTTCATCCATCAATTGTTCTAAATTTTTCATTACCCAATGAGCTGAGGTGGAGTCTTAGCCAGTGGTACCATCAGGGAGGTGTGTAAAGCACTTTAGGCTAGACAGCCAATCAGCTGCCAGCTTCCATCTGTCAATCAAATACAGCAGCCAATTTGAAAGCTGCCCATTGATCAGCAGGCCCTTTATGACATCACAGACAGACCCTCAGAACTATCTGTGCATGTCTAATGGCTGGCTGTCAGTTGGGCGGGTGGGTGGCAGAGGGAGGGGATGTCTGTCTCGTTTCTCCTGAAAATTGCGGTTTTTCTGCGTTTACGGGAAAAGTTGAGGTCCGACGCGCAAAAGTGGGGTATCGTAGAAATCACCTTTTAAAGACGCACATTTCTGGCCCCCCAAAAATGGGCATTTCAAATGAGAAATGAGTCCAATTAACAAAATAGGGTGAATAAGTATGTATTTCAGGGGTGAGTTAGCAGGTTATTGGGGAAGTAAATCCTGATATTTTTGGAGGTTGCAGGGGCAACTACACCATTCAAAATAGGCAGGCTTTAGCATATGCAGTTAGGCCCTGTAGGATGATTTTAGCTAAAAAGTGCCCCAAACACTCAAACGGGCTTGTATCTGGGAAGGGAAAATATGGGAAACATGACTTAGACACCAAATGATACACTGTATGCCATGTTTCCAAATTTTTATGCACAGTGGTTACAGCATGAAGCGAATGCATGTGAAAATACAAAGGTGCATTGCATTAAACAAGTCCAATGAGCGTCCCAAAATGGCCGGCCTGCCTGCTTTCATCCATCAATTGTTCTAAATTTTTCATTACCCAATGAGCTGAGGTGGAGTCTTAGCGAGTGGTACCATCAGGGAGGTGTGTAAAGCACTTTAGGCTAGACAGCCAATCAGCTGCCAGCTTCCATCTGTCAATCTAATACAGCAGCCAATCAGAAAGCTGCCCATTGATCAGCAGGCCCTTTATGACATCACAGACAGACCCTCAGAACTATCTGTGCATGTCTAATGGCTGGCTGTCAGTTGGGCGGGTGGGTGGCAGAGGGAGGGGATGTCTGTCTCGTTTCTCCTGAAAATTGCGTTTTTTCTGCGTTTACGGGAAAAGTTGAGGTCCGACGCGCAAAAGTGGGATATCGTAGAAATCACCTTTTAAAGACGCACATTTCTGGCCCCCCAAAAATGGGCATTTCAAATGAGAAATGAGTCCAATTAACAAAATAGGGTGAATAAGTATGTATTTCAGGGGTGAGATAGCAGGTTATTGGGGAAGTAAGTCCTGATAATTTTGGAGGTTGCAGGGGCCACTAGACCATTCAAAATAGGCAGGCTTTAGCATATGCAGTTAGGCCCCGTAGGATGATTTTAGCTAAAAAGTGCCCCAAACACTCAAACGGGCTAGTATCTGGGAAGGAAAAACATGGGAAACATGACTTAGACACCAAATGATACTCTGTATGCCATGTTTCCAAATTTTTATGCACAGTGGTTACAGCATGAAGCGAATGCATGTGAAAATACAAAGGTGCATTGCATTAAACAAGTCCAATGAGCGTCCCAAAATGGCCGGCCTGCCTGCTTTCATCCATCAATTGTTCTAAATTTTTCATTACCCAATGAGCTGAGGTGGAGTCTTAGCCAGTGGTACCATCAGGGAGGTGTGTAAAGCACTTTAGGCTAGACAGCCAATCAGCTGCCAGCTTCCATCTGTCAATCAAATACAGCAGCCAATCAGAAAGCTGCCCATTGATCAGCAGGCCCTTTATGACATCACAGACAGACCCTCAGAACTATCTGTGCATGTCTAATGGCTGGCTGTCAGTTGGGCGGGTGGGTGGCAGAGGGAGGGGATGTCAATCTCGTTTCTCCTGAAAATTGCGGTTTTTCTGCGTTTACGGGAAAAGTTGAGGTCCGACGCGCAAAAGTGGGGTATCGTAGAAATCACCTTTTAAAGACGCACATTTCTGGCGCCCCAAAAATGGGCATTTCAAATGAGAAATGAGTCCAATTAACAAAATAGGGTGAATAAGTATGTATTTCAGGGGTGAGTTAGCAGGTTATTGGGGAAGTAAATCCTGATATTTTTGGAGGTTGCAGGGGCAACTACACCATTCAAAAAAGGCAGGCTTTAGCATATGCAGTTAGGCCCTGTAGGATGATTTTAGCTAAAAAGTGCCCCAGACACTCAAACGGGCTTGTATCTGGGAAGGGAAAATATGGGAAACATGACTTAGATACCAAATGATACACTGTATGCCATGTTTCCAAATTTTTATGCACAGTGGTTACAGCATGAAGCGAATGCATGTGAATATACAAAGGTGCATTGCATTAAACATGTCCACTGAGCGTCCCAAAATGGCGGGCCTGCCTGCTTTCATCCATCAATTGTTCTAAATTTTTCATTACCCAATGAGCTGAGGTGGAGTCTTAGCGAGTGGTACCATCAGGGAGGTGTGTAAAGCACTTTAGGCTAGACAGCCAATCAGCTGCCAGCTTCCATCTGTCAATCTAATACAGCAGCCAATCAGAAAGCTGCCCATTGATCAGCAGGCCCTTTATGACATCACAGACAGACCCTCAGAACTATCTGTGCATGTCTAATGGCTGGCTGTCAGTTGGGCGGGTGGGTGGCAGAGGGAGGGGATGTCTGTCTCGTTTCTCCTGAAAATTGCGTTTTTTCTGCGTTTACGGGAAAAGTTGAGGTCCGACGCGCAAAAGTGGGATATCGTAGAAATCACCTTTTAAAGACGCACATTTCTGGCCCCCCAAAAATGGGCATTTCAAATGAGAAATGAGTCCAATTAACAAAATAGGGTGAATAAGTATGTATTTCAGGGGTGAGATAGCAGGTTATTGGGGAAGTAAGTCCTGATATTTTTGGAGGTTGCAGGGGCCACTAGACCATTCAAAATAGGCAGGCTTTAGCATATGCAGTTAGGCCCCGTAGGATGATTTTAGCTAAAAAGTGCCCCAAACATTCAAACGGGCTTGTATCTGGGAAGGGAAAATATGGGAAACATGACTTAGACACCAAATGATACACTGTATGCCATGTTTCCAAATTTTTATGCACAGTGGTTACAGCATGAAGCGAATGCATGTGAAAATACAAAGGTGCATTGCATTAAACAAGTCCAATGAGCGTCCCAAAATGGCCGGTCTGCCTGCTTTCATCCATCAATTGTACTAAATTTTTTATTACCCAATGAGCTGAGGTGGAGTCTTAGCCAGTGGTACCATCAGAGAGGTGTGTAAAGCAGTTTAGGCTAGACAGCCAATCAGCTGCCAGCTTCCATCTGTCAATCAAATACAGCAGCCAATCAGAAAGCTGCCCATTGATCAGCAGGCCCTTTATGACATCACAGACAGACCATCAGAACTATCTGTGCATGTCTAATGGCTGGCTGTCAGTTGGGCGGGTGGGTGGCAGAGGGAGGGGATGTCTGTCTCGTTTCTCCTGAAAATTGTGGTTTTTCTGCGTTTACGGGAAAAGATTAGGTCCGACGCGCAAAAGTGGGGTCTCGTAGAAATCACCTTTTAAAGACGCACATTTATGGCCCCCAAAAAATGGGCATTTCAAATGAGAAATGAGTCCAATTAACAAAATAGGGTGAATAAGTAGGTATTTCAGGGGTGAGTTAGCAGGTTATTGGGGAAGAAAATCCTGATATTTTTGGAGGTTGCAGGGGCCACTAGACCATTCAAAATAGGCAGGCTTTAGCATATGCAGTTAGGCCCTGTAGGATGATTTTAGCTAAAAAGTGCCCCAAACGCTCAAACGGGCTTGTATCTGGGAAGGGAAAATATGGGAAACATGACTTAGACACCAAATAATACACTGTATGCCATGTTTCCAAATTTTTATGCACAGTGGTTACAGCATGAAGCGAATGCATGTGAAAATACAAAGGTGCATTGCATTAAACAAGTCCAATGAGCATCCCAAAATGGCCGGCCTGCCTGCTTTCATCCATCAATTGTTCTACATTTTTCATTACCCAATGAGCTGAGGTGCAGTCTTAGCCAGTGGTACCATCAGGGAGGTGTGTAAAGCACTTTAGGCTAGACAGCCAATCAGCTGCCAGCCTCCATCTGTCAATCAAATACAGCAGCCAATCAGAAAGCTGCCCATTGATCAGCAGGCCCTTTATGACATCACAGACAGACCCTCAGAACTATCTGTGCATATCTAATGGCTGGCTTTCAGTTGGGCGGGTGGGTGGCAGAGGGAGGGGATGTCTGTCTCGTTTCTCCTGAAAATTGCGGTTTTTCTGCGTTTACGGGAAAAGTTGAGGTCCGACGCGCAAAATTGGATTATCGTAGAAATCACCTTTTAAAGACGCACATTTCTGGCTCCCCAAAAATGGGCATTTCAAATGAGAAATGAGTCCAATGAACAAAATAGGGTGAATAAGTATGTATTTCAGGGGTGAGTTAGCAGGTTATTGGGGAAGTAAATCCTGATATTTTTGGAGGTTGCAGGGGCAACTACACCATTCAAAATAGGCAGGCTTTAGCATATGCAGTTAGGCCCTGTAGGATGATTTTAGCTAAAAAGTGCCCCAAACACTCAAACGGGCTTGTATCTGGGAAGGGAAAATATGGGAAACATGACTTAGACACCAAATGATACACTGTATGCCATGTTTCCAAATTTTTATGCACAGTGGTTACAGCATGAAGCGAATGCATGTGAATATACAAAGGTGCATTGCATTAAACAAGTCCACTGAGCGTCCCAAAATGGCCGGCCTGCCTGCTTTCATCCATCAATTGTTCTAAATTTTTCATTACCCAATGAGCTGAGGTGGAGTCTTAGCGAGTGGTACCATCAGGGAGGTGTGTAAAGCACTTTAGGCTAGACAGCCAATCAGCTGCCAGCTTCCATCTGTCAATCTAATACAGCAGCCAATCAGAAAGCTGCCCATTGATCAGCAGGCCCTTTATGACATCACAGACAGACCCTCAGAACTATCTGTGCATGTCTAATGGCTGGCTGTCAGTTGGGCGGGTGGGTGGCAGAGGGAGGGGATGTCTGTCTCGTTTCTCCTGAAAATTGCGTTTTTTCTGCATTTACGGGAAAAGTTGAGGTCCGACGCGCAAAAGTGGGATATCGTAGAAATCACCTTTTAAAGACGCACATTTCTGGCCCCCCAAAAATGGGCATTTCAAATGAGAAATGAGTCCAATTAACAAAATAGGGTGAATAAGTATGTATTTCAGGGGTGAGTTAGCAGGTTATTGGGGAAGTAAATCCTGATATTTTTGGAGGTTGCAGGGGCAACTACACCATTCAAAATAGGCAGGCTTTAGCATATGCAGTTAGGCCCTGTAGGATGATTTTAGCTAAAAAGTGCCCCAAACACTCAAACGGGCTTGTATCTGGGAAGGGAAAATAAGGGAAACATGACTTAGACACCAAATAATACACTGTATGCCATGTTTCCAAATTTTTATGCACAGTGGTTACAGCATGAAGCGAATGCATGTGAATATACAAAGGTGCATTGCATTAAACAAGTCCACTGAGCGTCCCAAAATGGCCGGCCTGCCTGCTTTCATCCATCAATTGTTCTAAATTTTTCATTACCCAATGAGCTGAGGTGGAGTCTTAGCGAGTGGTACCATCAGGGAGGTGTGTAAAGCACTTTAGGCTAGACAGCCAATCAGCTGCCAGCTTCCATCTGTCAATCTAATACAGCAGCCTATCAGAAAGCTGCCCATTGATCAGCAGGCCCTTTAGGACATCACAGACAGACCCTCAGAACTGTCTGTGCATGTCTTATGGCTGGCTGTCAGTTGGGCGGGTGGGTGGCAGAGGGAGGGGATGTCTGTCTCGTTTCTCCTGAAAATTGCGTTTTTTCTGTGTTTACGGGAAAAGTTGAGGTCCGACGCGCAAAAGTGGGATATCGTAGAAATCACCTTTTAAAGACGCACATTTCTGGCCCCCCATAAATGGGCATTTCAAATGAGAAATGAGTCCAATTAACAAAATAGGGTGAATAAGTATGTATTTCAGGGGTGAGATAGCAGGTTATTGGGGAAGTAAGTCCTGATATTTTTGGAGGTTGCAGGGGCCACTAGACCATTCAAAATAGGCAGGCTTTAGCATATGCAGTTAGGCCCCGTAGGATGATTTTAGCTAAAAACTGCCCCAAACATTCAAACGGGCTTGTATCTGGGAAGGGAAAATATGGGAAACATGACTTAGACACCAAATGATACACTGTATGCCATGTTTCCAAATTTTTATGCACAGTGGTTACAGCATGAAGCGAATGCATGTGAAAATACAAAGGTGCATTGCATTAAACAAGTCCAATGAGCATCCCAAAATGGCCGGCCTGCCTGCTTTCATCCATCAATTGTTCTACATTTTTCATTACCCAATGAGCTGAGGTGCAGTCTTAGCCAGTGGTACCATCAGGGAGGTGTGTAAAGCACTTTAGGCTAGACAGCCAATCAGCTGCCAGCTTCCATCTGTCAATCAAATACAGCAGCCAATCAGAAAGCTGCCCATTGATCAGCAGGCCCTTTATGACATCACAGACAGACCCTCAGAACTATTTGTGCATATCTAATGGCTGGCTTTCAGTTGGGCGGGTGGGTGGCAGAGGGAGGGGATGTCTGTCTCGTTTCTCCTGAAAATTGCGGTTTTTCTGCGTTTACGGGAAAAGTTGAGGTCCGACGCGCAAAATTGGATTATCGTAGAAATCACCTTTTAAAGACGCACATTTCTGGCTCCCCAAAAATGGGCATTTCAAATGAGAAATGAGTCCAATGAACAAAATATGGTGAATAAGTATGTATTTCAGGGGTGAGTTAGCAGGTTATTGGGGAAGTAAATCCTGATATTTTTGGAGGTTGCAGGGGCAACTACACCATTCAAAATAGGCAGGCTTTAGCATATGCAGTTAGGCCCTGTAGGATGATTTTAGCTAAAAAGTGCCCCAAACACTCAAACGGGCTTGTATCTGGGAAGGGAAAATAAGGGAAACATGACTTAGACACCAAATGATACACTGTATGCCATGTTTCCAAATTTTTATGCACAGTGGTTACAGCATGAAGCGAATGCATGTGAATATACAAAGGTGCATTGCATTAAACAAGTCCACTGAGCGTCCCAAAATGGCCGGCCTGCCTGCTTTCATCCATCAATTGTTCTAAATTTTTCATTACCCAATGAGCTGAGGTGGAGTCTTAGCGAGTGGTACCATCAGGGAGGTGTGTAAAGCACTTTAGGCTAGACAGCCAATCAGCTGCCAGCTTCCATCTGTCAATCTAATACAGCAGCCTATCAGAAAGCTGCCCATTGATCAGCAGGACCTTTAGGACATCACAGACAGACCCTCAGAACTGTCTGTGCATGTCTTATGGCTGGCTGTCAGTTGGGCGGGTGGGTGGCAGAGGGAGGGGATGTCTGTCTCGTTTCTCCTGAAAATTGCGTTTTTTCTGTGTTTACGGGAAAAGTTGAGGTCCGACGCGCAAAAGTGGGATATCGTAGAATTCACCTTTTAAAGACGCACATTTATGGCCCCCAAAAAATGGGCATTTCAAATGAGAAATGAGTCCAATTAACAAAATAGGGTGAATAAGTATGTATTTCAGGGGTGAGATAGCAGGTTATTGGGGAAGAAAATCCTGATATTTTTGGAGGTTGCAGGGGCCACTAGACCATTCAAAATAGGCAGGCTTTAGCATATGCAGTTAGGCCCTGTAGGATGATTTTAGCTAAAAAGTGCCCCAAACGCTCAAACGGGCTTGTATCTGGGAAGGGAAAATATGGGAAACATGACTTAGACACCAAATAATACACTGTATGCCATGTTTCCAAATTTTTATGCACAGTGGTTACAGCATGAAGCGAATGCATGTGAAAATAAAAAGGTGCATTGCATTAAACAAGTCCAATGAGCATCCCAAAATGGCCGGCCTGCCTGCTTTCATCCATCAATTGTTCTACATTTTTCATTACCCAATGAGCTGAGGTGGAGTCTTAGCCAGTGGTACCATCAGGGAGGTGTGTAAAGCACTTTAGGCTAGACAGCCAATCAGCTGCCAGCTTCCATCTGTCAATCAAATACAGCAGCCAATCAGAAAGCTGCCCATTGATCAGCAGGCCCTTTATGATATCACAGACAGACCCTCAGAACTATCTGTGCATATCTAATGGCTGGCCTTCAGTTGGGCGGGTGGGTGGCAGAGGGAGGGGATGTCTGTCTCGTTTCTCCTGAAAATTGCGGTTTTTCTGCGTTTACGGGAAAAGTTGAGGTCCGACGCGCAAAATTGGATTATCGTAGAAATCACCTTTTAAAGACGCACATTTCTGGCTCCCCAAAAATGGGCATTTCAAATGAGAAATGAGTCCAATGAACAAAATAGGGTGAATAAGTATGTATTTCAGGGGTGAGTTAGCAGGTTATTGGGGAAGTAAGTCCTGATATTTTTGGAGGTTGCAGGGGCCACTACACCATTCAAAATAGGCAGGCTTTAGCATATGCAGTTAGGCCCTGTAGGATGATTTTAGCTAAAAAGTGCCCCAAACACTCAAACGGGCTTGTATCTGGGAAGGGAAAATATGGGAAACATGACTTAGACACCAAATGATACACTGTATGCCATGTTTCCAAATTTTTATGCACAGTGGTTACAGTATGAAGCGAATGCATGTGAAAATACAAAGGTGCATTGCATTAAACAAGTCCAATGAGCGTCCCAAAATAGCCGGCCTGCCTGCTTTCATCCATCAATTGTTCTAAATTTTTCATTACCCAATGAGCTGAGGTGTAGTCTTAGCCAGTGGTACCATCAGGGAGGTGTGTAAAGCACTTTAGTCTAGACAGCCAATCAGCTGCCAGCTTCCATCTGTCAATCAAATACAGCAGCCAATCAGAAAGCTGCCCATTGATCAGCAGGCCCTTTATGACATCACAGACAGACCCTCCGAACTATCTGTGCATGTCTAATGGCTGGCTGTCAGTTGGGCGGGTGGGTGGCAGAGGGAGGGGATGTCTGTCTCGTTTCTCCTGAAAATTGCGGTTTTTCTGCGTTTACGGGAAAAGTTGAGGTCCGACGCGCAAAAGTGGGGTATCGTAGAAATCACCTTTTAAAGACGCACATTTCTGGCACCCCAAAAATGGGCATTTCAAATGAGAAATGAGTCCTATGAACAAAATAGGGTGAATAAGTATGTATTTCAGGGGTGAGTTAGCAGGTTATTGGGGAAGTAAATCTTGATATTTTTGGAGGTTGCAGGGGCAACTACACCATTCAAAAAAGGCAGGCTTTAGCATATGCAGTTAGGCCCTGTAGGATGATTTTAGCTAAAATGTGCCCCAAACACTCAAACGGGCTTGTATCTGGGAAGGGAAAATATGGGAAACATGACTTAGACACCAAATGATACACTGTATGCCATGTTTCCAAATTTTTATGCACAGTGGTTACAGCATGAAGCGAATGCATGTGAATATACAAAGGTGCATTGCATTAAACAAGTCCACTGAGCGTCCCAAAATGGCCGGCCTGCCTGCTTTCATCCATCAATTGTTCTAAATTTTTCATTACCCAATGAGCTGAGGTGGAGTCTTAGCGAGTGGTACCATCAGGGAGGTGTGTAAAGCACTTTAGGCTAGACAGCCAATCAGCTGCCAGCTTCCATCTGTCAATCTAATACAGCAGCCAATCAGAAAGCTGCCCATTGATCAGCAGGCCCTTTATGACATCACAGACAGACCCTCAGAACTATCTGTGCATGTCTAATGGCTGGCTGTCAGTTGGGCGGGTGGGTGGCAGAGGGAGGGGATGTCTGTCTCGTTTCTCCTGAAAATTGCGTTTTTTCTGCGTTTACGGGAAAAGTTGAGGTCCGACGCGCAAAAGTGGGATATCGTAGAAATCACCTTTTAAAGACGCACATTTCTGGCCCCCCAAAAATGGGCATTTCAAATGAGAAATGAGTCCAATTAACAAAATAGGGTGAATAAGTATGTATTTCAGGGGTGAGATAGCAGGTTATTGGGGAAGTAAGTCCTGATATTTTTGGAGGTTGCAGGGGCCACTAGACCATTCAAAATAGGCAGGCTTTAGCATATGCAGTTAGGCCCCGTAGGATGATTTTAGCTAAAAAGTGCCCCAAACACTCAAACGGGCTAGTATCTGGGAAGGAAAAACATGGGAAACATGACTTAGACACCAAATGATACTCTGTATGCCATGTTTCCAAATTTTTATGCACAGTGGTTACAGCATGAAGCGAATGCATGTGAAAATACAAAGGTGCATTGCATTAAACAAGTCCAATGAGCGTCCCAAAATGGCCGGCCTGCCTGCTTTCATCCATCAATTGTTCTAAATTTTTCATTACCCAATGAGCTGAGGTTGAGTCTTAGCCAGTGGTACCATCAGGGAGGTGTGTAAAGCACTTTAGGCTAGACAGCCAATCAGCTGCCAGCTTCCATCTGTCAATCAAATACAGCAGCCAATCAGAAAGCTGCCCATTGATCAGCAGGCCCTTTATGACATCACAGACAGACCCTCAGAACTATCTGTGCATGTCTAATGGCTGGCTTGCAGTTGGGCGGGTGGGTGGCAGAGGGAGGGGATGTCTGTCTCGTTTCTCCTGAAAATTGCGTTTTTTCTGCGTTTACGGGAAAAGTTGAGGTCCGACGCGCAAAAGTGGGGTATCGTAGAAATCACCTTTTAAAGACGCACATTTCTGGCCCCCCAAAAATGGGCATTTCAAATGAGAAATGAGTCCAATTAACAAAATAGGGTGAATAAGTATGTATTTCAGGGGTGAGTTAGCAGGTTATTGGGGAAGTAAGTCCTGATATTTTTGGAGGTTGCAGGGGCCACTAGACCATTCAAAATAGGCAGGCTTTAGCATATGCAGTTAGGCCCCGTAGGATGATTTTAGCTAAAAAGTGCCCCAAACACTCAAACGGGCTTGTATCTGGGAAGGGAAAATATGGGAAACATGACTTAGACACCAAATGATACACTGTATGCCATGTTTCCAAATTTTTATGCACAGTGGTTACAGCATGAAGCGAATGCATGTGAAAATACAAAGGTGCATTGCATTAAACAAGTCCAATGAGCGTCCCAAAATGGCCGGCCTGCCTGCTTTTATCCATCAATTGTTCTAAATTTTTTATTACCCAATGAGCTGAGGTGGAGTCTTAGCCAGTGGTACCATCAGGGAGGTGTGTAAAGCACTTTAGGCTAGACAGCCAATCAGCTGCCAGCTTCCATCTGTCAATCAAATACAGCAGCCAATCAGAAAGCTGCCCATTGATCAGCAGGCCCTTTATGACATCACAGACAGACCATCAGAACTATCTGTGCATGTCTAATGGCTGGCTGTCAGTTGGGCGGGTGGGTGGCAGAGGGAGGGGATGTCTGTCTCGTTTCTCCTGAAAATTGTGGTTTTTCTGCGTTTACGGGAAAAGTTTAGGTCCGACGCGCAAAAGTGGGGTCTCGTAGAAATCACATTTTAAAGACGCACATTTATGGCCCCCAAAAAATGGGCATTTCAAATGAGAAATGAGTCCAATGAACAAAATAGGGTGAATAAGTAGGTATTTCAGGGGTGAGTTAGCAGGTTATTGGGGGAAGAAAATCCTGATATTTTTGGAGGTTGCAGGGGCCACTAGACCATTCAAAATAGGCAGGCTTTAGCATATGCAGTTAGGCCCTGTAGGATGATTTTAGCTAAAAAGTGCCCCAAACGCTCAAACGGGCTTGTATCTGGGAAGGGAAAATATGGGAAACATGACTTAGACACCAAATAATACACTGTATGCCATGTTTCCAAATTTTTATGCACAGTGGTTACAGCATGAAGCGAATGCATGTGAAAATACAAAGGTGCATTGCATTAAACAAGTCCAATGAGCATCCCAAAATGGCCGGCCTGCCTGCTTTCATCCATCAATTGTTCTACATTTTTCATTACCCAATGAGCTGAGGTGGAGTCTTAGCCAGTGGTACCATCAGGGAGGTGTGTAAAGCACTTTAGGCTAGACAGCCAATCAGCTGCCAGCTTCCATCTGTCAATCAAATACAGCAGCCAATCAGAAAGCTGCCCATTGATCAGCAGGCCCTTTATGACATCACAGACAGACCCTCAGAACTATCTGTGCATATCTAATGGCTGGCTTTCAGTTGGGCGGGCGGGTGGCAGAGGGAGGGGATGTCTGTCTCGTTTCTCCTGAAAATTGCGGTTTTTCTGCGTTTACGGGAAAAGTTGAGGTCCGACGCGCAAAATTGGATTATCGTAGAAATCACCTTTTAAAGACGCACATTTCTGGCTCCCCAAAAATGGGCATTTCAAATGAGAAATGAGTCCAATGAACAAAATAGGGTGAATAAGTATGTATTTCAGGGGTGAGTTAGCAGGTTATTGGGGAAGTAAGTCCTGATATTTTTGGAGGTTGCAGGGGCCACTACACCATTCAAAATAGGCAGGCTTTAGCATATGCAGTTAGGCCCTGTAGGATGATTTTAGCTAAAAAGTGCCCCAAACACTCAAACGGGCTTGTATCTGGGAAGGGAAAATATGGGAAACATGACTTAGACACCAAATGATACACTGTATGCCATGTTTCCAAATTTTTATGCACAGTGGTTACAGTATGAAGCGAATGCATGTGAAAATACAAAGGTGCATTGCATTAAACAAGTCCAATGAGCGTCCCAAAATGGCCGGCCTGCCTGCTTTCATCCATCAATTGTTCTAAATTTTTCATTACCCAATGAGCTGAGGTGTAGTCTTAGCCAGTGGTACCATCAGGGAGGTGTGTAAAGCACTTTAGTCTAGACAGCCAATCAGCTGCCAGCTTCCATCTGTCAATCAAATACAGCAGCCAATCAGAAAGCTGCCCATTGATCAGCAGGCCCTTTATGACATCACAGACAGACCCTCAGAACTATCTGTGCATGTCTAATGGCTGGCTGTCAGTTGGGCGGGTGGGTGGCAGAGGGAGGGGATGTCTGTCTCGTTTCTCCTGAAAATTGCGGTTTTTCTGCGTTTACGGGAAAAGTTGAGGTCCGACGCGCAAAAGTGGGGTATCGTAGAAATCACCTTTTAAAGACACACATTTCTGGCCCCCCAAAAATGGGCATTTCAAATGAGAAATGAGTCCTATGAACAAAATAGGGTGAATAAGTATGTATTTCAGGGGTGAGTTAGCAGGTTATTGGGGAAGTAAATCTTGATATTTTTGGAGGTTGCAGGGGCAACTACACCATTCAAAAAAGGCAGGCTTTAGCATATGCAGTTAGGCCCTGTAGGATGATTTTAGCTAAAAAGTGCCCCAAACACTCAAACGGGCTTGTATCTGGGAAGGGAAAATATGGGAAACATGACTTAGACACCAAATGATACACTGTATGCCATGTTTCCAAATTTTTATGCACAGTGGTTACAGCATGAAGCGAATGCATGTGAAAATACAAAGGTGCATTGCATTAAACAAGTCCAATGAGCGTCCCAAAATGGCCGGCCTGCCTGCTTTTATCCATCAATTGTTCTAAATTTTTTATTACCCAATGAGCTGAGGTGGAGTCTTAGCCAGTGGTACCATCAGGGAGGTGTGTAAAGCACTTTAGGCTAGACAGCCAATCAGCTGCCAGCTTCCATCTGTCAATCAAATACAGCAGCCAATCAGAAAGCTGCCCATTGATCAGCAGGCCCTTTATGACATCACAGACAGACCATCAGAACTATCTGTGCATGTCTAATGGCTGGCTGTCAGTTGGGCGGGTGGGTGGCAGAGGGAGGGGATGTCTGTCTCGTTTCTCCTGAAAATTGTGGTTTTTCTGCGTTTACGGGAAAAGTTTAGGTCCGACGCGCAAAAGTGGGGTCTCGTAGAAATCACCTTTTAAAGACGCACATTTATGGCCCCCAAAAAATGGGCATTTCAAATGAGAAATGAGTCCAATTAACAAAATAGGGTGAATAAGTAGGTATTTCAGGGGTGAGTTAGCAGGTTATTGGGGAAGAAAATCCTGATATTTTTGGAGGTTGCAGGGGCCACTAGACCATTCAAAATAGGCAGGCTTTAGCATATGCAGTTAGGCCCTGTAGGATGATTTTAGCTAAAAAGTGCCCCAAACGCTCAAACGGGCTTGTATCTGGGAAGGGAAAATATGGGAAACATGACTTAGACACCAAATAATACACTGTATGCCATGTTTCCAAATTTTTATGCACAGTGGTTACAGCATGAAGCGAATGCATGTGAAAATACAAAGGTGCATTGCATTAAACAAGTCCAATGAGCATCCCAAAATGGCCGGCCTGCCTGCTTTCATCCATCAATTGTTCTACATTTTTCATTACCCAATGAGCTGAGGTGGAATCTTAGCCAGTGGTACCATCAGGGAGGTGTGTAAAGCACTTTAGGCTAGACAGCCAATCAGCTGCCAGCTTCCATCTGTCAATCAAATACAGCAGCCAATCAGAAAGCTGCCCATTGATCAGCAGGCCCTTTATGACATCACAGACAGACCCTCAGAACTATCTGTGCATATCTAATGGCTGGCTTTCAGTTGGGCGGGTGGGTGGCAGAGGGAGGGGATGTCTGTCTCGTTTCTCCTGAAAATTGCGGTTTTTCTGCGTTTACGGGAAAAGTTGAGGTCCGACGCGCAAAATTGGATTATCGTAGAAATCACCTTTTAAAGACGCACATTTCTGGCTCCCCAAAAATGGGCATTTCAAATGAGAAATGAGTCCAATGAACAAAATAGGGTGAATAAGTATGTATTTCAGGGGTGAGTTAGCAGGTTATTGGGGAAGTAAGTCCTGATATTTTTGGAGGTTGCAGGGGCCACTACACCATTCAAAATAGGCAGGCTTTAGCATATGCAGTTAGGCCCTGTAGGATGATTTTAGCTAAAAAGTGCCCCAAACACTCAAACGGGCTTGTATCTGGGAAGGGAAAATATGGGAAACATGACTTAGACACCAAATGATACACTGTATGCCATGTTTTCAAATTTTTATGCACAGTGGTTACAGTATGAAGCGAATGCATGTGAAAATACAAAGGTGCATTGCATTAAACAAGTCCAATGAGCGTCCCAAAATGGCCGGCCTGCCTGCTTTCATCCATCAATTGTTCTAAATTTTTCATTACCCAATGAGCTGAGGTGTAGTCTTAGCCAGTGGTACCATCAGGGAGGTGTGTAAAGCACTTTAGTCTAGACAGCCAATCAGCTGCCAGCTTCCATCTGTCAATCAAATACAGCAGCCAATCAGAAAGCTGCCCATTGATCAGCAGGCCCTTTATGACATCACAGACAGACCCTCAGAACTATCTGTGCATGTCTAATGGCTGGCTGTCAGTTGGGCGGGTGGGTGGCAGAGGGAGGGGATGTCTGTCTCGTTTCTCCTGAAAATTGCGGTTTTTCTGCGTTTACGGGAAAAGTTGAGGTCCGACGCGCAAAAGTGGGGTATCGTAGAAATCACCTTTTAAAGACGCACATTTCTGGCCCCCCAAAAATGGGCATTTCAAATGAGAAATGAGTCCTATGAACAAAATAGGGTGAATAAGTATGTATTTCAGGGGTGAGTTAGCAGGTTATTGGGGAAGTAAATCTTGATATTTTTGGAGGTTGCAGGGGCAACTACACCATTCAAAAAAGGCAGGCTTTAGCATATGCAGTTAGGCCCTGTAGGATGATTTTAGCTAAAAAGTGCCCCAAACACTCAAACGGGCTTGTATCTGGGAAGGGAAAATATGGGAAACATGACTTAGACACCAAATGATACACTGTATGCCATGTTTCCAAATTTTTATGCACAGTCGTTACAGCATGAAGCGAATGCATGTGAAAATACAAAGGTGCATTGCATTAAACAAGTCCAATGAGCGTCCCAAAATGGATGGCCTGCCTGCTTTCATCCATCAATTGTTCTAAATTTTTCATTACCTAATGAGCTGAGGTGTAGTCTTAGCCAGTGGTACCATCAGGGAGGTGTGTAAAGCACTTTAGGCTAGACAGCCAATCAGCTGCCAGCTTCCATCTGTCAATCAAATACAGCAGCCAATCAGAAAGCTGCCCATTGATCAGCAGGCCCTTTATGACATCACAGACAGACAATCAGAACTATCTGTGCATGTCTAATGGCTAGCTGTCAGTTGGGCGGGTGGGTGGCAGAGGGAGGGGATGTCTGTCTCGTTTCTCCTGAAAATTGCGGTTTTTCTGCGTTTACGGGAAAAGTTGAGGTCCAACGCGCAAAAGTGGGGTCTCGTAGAAATCACCTTTTAAAGACGCACATTTCTGGCCCCCAAAAAATGGGCATTTCCAATGAGAAATGAGTCCAATTAACAAAATAGGGTGAATAAGTATGTATTTCAGGGGTGATTTAGCAGGTTATTGGGGAAGTAAATCCTGATATTTTTGGAGGTTGCAGGGGCAACTACACCATTCAAAATAGGCAGGCTTTAGCATATGCAGTTAGGCCCTGTAGGATGATTTTAGCTAAAAAGTGCCCCAAACACTCAAACGGGCTTGTATCTGGGAAGGGAAAATATAGGAAACATGACTTAGACACCAAATGATACACTGTATGCCATGTTTCCAAATTTTTATGCACAGTGGTTACAGTATGAAGCGAATGCATGTGAAAATACAAAGGTGCATTGCATTAAACAAGTCCAATGAGCGTCCCAAAATGGCCGGCCTGCCTGCTTTCATCCATCAATTGTTCTAAATTTTTCATTACCCAATGAGCTGAGGTGTAGTCTTAGCCAGTGGTACCATCAGGGAGGTGTGTAAAGCACTTTAGTCTAGACAGCCAATCAGCTGCCAGCTTCCATCTGTCAATCAAATACAGCAGCCAATCAGAAAGCTGCCCATTGATCAGCAGGCCCTTTATGACATCACAGACAGACCCTCAGAACTATCTGTGCATGTCTAATGGCTGGCTGTCAGTTGGGCGGGTGGGTGGCAGAGGGAGGGGATGTCTGTCTCGTTTCTCCTGAAAATTGCGGTTTTTCTGCGTTTACGGGAAAAGTTGAGGTCCGACGCGCAAAAGTGGGGTATCGTAGAAATCACCTTTTAAAGACGCACATTTCTGGCCCCCCAAAAATGGGCATTTCAAATGAGAAATGAGTCCTATGAACAAAATAGGGTGAATAAGTATGTATTTCAGGGGTGAGTTAGCAGGTTATTGGGGAAGTAAATCTTGATATTTTTGGAGGTTGCAGGGGCAACTACACCATTCAAAAAAGGCAGGCTTTAGCATATGCAGTTAGGCCCTGTAGGATGATTTTAGCTAAAAAGTGCCCCAAACACTCAAACGGGCTTGTATCTGGGAAGGGAAAATATGGGAAACATGACTTAGACACCAAATGATACACTGTATGCCATGTTTCCAAATTTTTAAGCACAGTGGTTACAGCATGAAGCGAATGCATGTGAAAATACAAAGGTGCATTGCATTAAACAAGTCCAATGAGCGTCCCAAAATGGATGGCCTGCCTGCTTTCATCCATCAATTGTTCTAAATTTTTCATTACCTAATGAGCTGAGGTGTAGTCTTAGCCAGTGGTACCATCAGGGAGGTGTGTAAAGCACTTTAGGCTAGACAGCCAATCAGCTGCCAGCTTCCATCTGTCAATCAAATACAGCAGCCAATCAGAAAGCTGCCCATTGATCAGCAGGCCCTTTATGACATCACAGACAGACAATCAGAACTATCTGTGCATGTCTAATGGCTAGCTGTCAGTTGGGCGAGTGGGTGGCAGAGGGAGGGGATGTCTGTCTCGTTTCTCCTGAAAATTGCGGTTTTTCTGCGTTTACGGGAAAAGTTGAGGTCCAACGCGCAAAAGTGGGGTCTCGTAGAAATCACCTTTTAAAGACGCACATTTCTGGCCCCCAAAAAATGGGCATTTCCAATGAGAAATGAGTCCAATTAACAAAATAGGGTGAATAAGTATGTATTTCAGGGGTGATTTAGCAGGTTATTGGGGAAGTAAATCCTGATATTTTTGGAGGTTGCAGGGGCAACTACACCATTCAAAATAGGCAGGCTTTAGCATATGCAGTTAGGCCCTGTAGGATTATTTTAGCTAAAAAGTGCCCCAAACACTCAAACGGGCTTGTATCTGGGAAGGGAAAATATAGGAAACATGACTTAGACACCAAATGATACACTGTATGCCATGTTTCCAAATTTTTATGCACAGTGGTTACAGCATGAAGCGAATGCATGTGAAAATACAAAGGTGCATTGCATTAAACAAGTCCAATGAGCGTCCCAAAATGGATGGCCTGCCTGCTTTCATCCATCAATTGTTCTAAATTTTTCATTACCTAATGAGCTGAGGTGTAGTCTTAGCCAGTGGTACCATCAGGGAGGTGTGTAAAGCACTTTAGGCTAGACAGCCAATCAGCTGCCAGCTTCCATCTGTCAATCAAATACAGCAGCCAATCAGAAAGCTGCCCATTGATCAGCAGGCCCTTTATGACATCACAGACAGACAATCAGAACTATCTGTGCATGTCTAATGGCTAGCTGTCAGTTGGGCGGGTGGGTGGCAGAGGGAGGGGATGTCTGTCTCGTTTCTCCTGAAAATTGCGGTTTTTCTGCGTTTACGGGAAAAGTTGAGGTCCAACGCGCAAAAGTGGGGTCTCGTAGAAATCACCTTTTAAAGACGCACATTTCTGGCCCCCAAAAAATGGGCATTTCCAATGAGAAATGAGTCCAATTAACAAAATAGGGTGAATAAGTATGTATTTCAGGGGTGATTTAGCAGGTTATTGGGGAAGTAAATCCTGATATTTTTGGAGGTTGCAGGGGCAACTACACCATTCAAAAAAGGCAGGCTTTAGCATATGCAGTTAGGCCCTGTAGGATGATTTTAGCTAAAAAGTGCCCAAACACTCAAACGGGCTTGTATCTGGGAAGGGAAAATATAGGAAACATGACTTAGACACCAAATGATACACTGTATGCCATGTTTCCAAATTTTTATGCACAGTGGTTACAGTATGAAGCGAATGCATGTGAAAATACAAAGGTGCATTGCATTAAACAAGTCCAATGAGCGTCCCAAAATGGCCGGCCTGCCTGCTTTCATCCATCAATTGTTCTAAATTTTTCATTACCCAATGAGCTGAGGTGTAGTCTTAGCCAGTGGTACCATCAGGGAGGTGTGTAAAGCACTTTAGTCTAGACAGCCAATCAGCTGCCAGCTTCCATCTGTCAATCAAATACAGCAGCCAATCAGAAAGCTGCCCATTGATCAGCAGGCCCTTTATGACATCACAGACAGACCCTCAGAACTATCTGTGCATGTCTAATGGCTGGCTGTCAGTTGGGCGGGTGGGTGGCAGAGGGAGGGGATGTCTGTCTCGTTTCTCCTGAAAATTGCGTTTTTTCTGCGTTTACGGGAAAAGTTGAGGTCCAACGCGCAAAAGTGGGGTCTCGTAGAAATCACCTTTTAAAGACGCACATTTCTGGCCCCCAAAAAATGGGCATTTCAAATGAGAAATGAGTCCAATTAACAAAATAGGGTGAATAAGTATGTATTTCAGGGGTGATTTAGCAGGTTATTGGGGAAGTAAATCCTGATATTTTTGGAGGTTGCAGGGGCAACTACACCATTCAAAATAGGCAGGCTTTAGCATATGCAGTTAGGCCCTGTAGGATTATTTTAGCTAAAAAGTGCCCCAAACACTCAAACGGGCTTGTATCTGGGAAGGGAAAATATAGGAAACATGACTTAGACACCAAATGATACACTGTATGCCATGTTTCCAAATTTTTATGCACAGTGGTTACAGCATGAAGCGAATGCATGTGAAAATACAAAGGTGCATTGCATTAAACAAGTCCAATGAGCGTCCCAAAATGGATGGCCTGCCTGCTTTCATCCATCAATTGTTCTAAATTTTTCATTACCTAATGAGCTGAGGTGTAGTCTTAGCCAGTGGTACCATCAGGGAGGTGTGTAAAGCACTTTAGGCTAGACAGCCAATCAGCTGCCAGCTTCCATCTGTCAATCAAATACAGCAGCCAATCAGAAAGCTGCCCATTGATCAGCAGGCCCTTTATGACATCACAGACAGACAATCAGAACTATCTGTGCATGTCTAATGGCTAGCTGTCAGTTGGGCGGGTGGGTGGCAGAGGGAGGGGATGTCTGTCTCGTTTCTCCTGAAAATTGCGGTTTTTCTGCGTTTACGGGAAAAGTTGAGGTCCAACGCGCAAAAGTGGGGTCTCGTAGAAATCACCTTTTAAAGACGCACATTTCTGGCCCCCAAAAAATGGGCATTTCCAATGAGAAATGAGTCCAATTAACAAAATAGGGTGAATAAGTATGTATTTCAGGGGTGATTTAGCAGGTTATTGGGGAAGTAAATCCTGATATTTTTGGAGGTTGCAGGGGCAACTACACCATTCAAAATAGGCAGGCTTTAGCATATGCAGTTAGGCCCTGTAGGATGATTTTAGCTAAAAAGTGCCCCAAACACTCAAACGGGCTTGTATCTGGGAAGGGAAAATATAGGAAACATGACTTAGACACCAAATGATACACTGTATGCCATGTTTCCAAATTTTTATGCACAGTGGTTACAGTATGAAGCGAATGCATGTGAAAATACAAAGGTGCATTGCATTAAACAAGTCCAATGAGCGTCCCAAAATGGCCGGCCTGCCTGCTTTCATCCATCAATTGTTCTAAATTTTTCATTACCCAATGAGCTGAGGTGTAGTCTTAGCCAGTGGTACCATCAGGGAGGTGTGTAAAGCACTTTAGTCTAGACAGCCAATCAGCTGCCAGCTTCCATCTGTCAATCAAATACAGCAGCCAATCAGAAAGCTGCCCATTGATCAGCAGGCCCTTTATGACATCACAGACAGACCCTCAGAACTATCTGTGCATGTCTAATGGCTGGCTGTCAGTTGGGCGGGTGGGTGGCAGAGGGAGGGGATGTCTGTCTCGTTTCTCCTGAAAATTGCGGTTTTTCTGCGTTTACGGGAAAAGTTGAGGTCCGACGCGCAAAAGTGGGGTATCGTAGAAATCACCTTTTAAAGACGCACATTTCTGGCCCCCCAAAAATGGGCATTTCAAATGAGAAATGAGTCCTATGAACAAAATAGGGTGAATAAGTATGTATTTCAGGGGTGAGTTAGCAGGTTATTGGGGAAGTAAATCCTGATATTTTTGGAGGTTGCAGGGGCAACTACACCATTCAAAAAAGGCAGGCTTTAGCATATGCAGTTAGGCCCTGTAGGATGATTTTAGCTAAAAAGTGCCCCAAACACTCAAACGGGCTTGTATCTGGGAAGGGAAAATATGGGAAACATGACTTAGACACCAAATGATACACTGTATGCCATGTTTCCAAATTTTTAAGCACAGTGGTTACAGCATGAAGCGAATGCATGTGAAAATACAAAGGTGCATTGCATTAAACAAGTCTAATGAGCGTCCCAAAATGGATGGCCTGCCTGCTTTCATCCATCAATTGTTCTAAATTTTTCATTACCTAATGAGCTGAGGTGTAGTCTTAGCCAGTGGTACCATCAGGGAGGTGTGTAAAGCACTTTAGGCTAGACAGCCAATCAGCTGCCAGCTTCCATCTGTCAATCAAATACAGCAGCCAATCAGAAAGCTGCCCATTGATCAGCAGGCCCTTTATGACATCACAGACAGACCCTCAGAACTATCTGTGCATGTCTAATGGCTGGCTTTCAGTTGGGCGGGTGGGTGGCAGAGGGAGGGGATGTCTGTCTCGTTTCTCCTGAAAATTGCGTTTTTTCTGCGTTTACGGGAAAAGTTGAGGTCCGACGCGCAAAAGTGAGGTATCGTAGAAATCACCTTTTAAAGACGCACATTTCTGCCCCCCCCCCCAAAAATGGGCATTTCAAATGAGAAATGAGTCCAATGAACAAAATAGGGTGAATAAGTATGTATTTCAGGGGTGAGTTAGCAGGTTATTGGGGAAGTAAATCCTGATATTTTTGGAGGTTGCAGGGGCAACTACACCATTCAAAAAAGGCAGGCTTTAGCATATGCAGTTAGGCCCTGTAGGATGATTTTAGCTAAAAAGTGCCCCAAACACTCAAACGGGCTTGTATCTGGGAAGGGAAAATATGGGAAACATGACTTAGACACCAAATGATACACTGTATGCCATGTTTCCAAATTTTTAAGCACAGTGGTTACAGCATGAAGCGAATGCATGTGAAAATACAAAGGTGCATTGCATTAAACAAGTCCAATGAGCGTCCCAAAATGGATGGCCTGCCTGCTTTCATCCATCAATTGTTCTAAATTTTTCATTACCTAATGAGCTGAGGTGTAGTCTTAGCCAGTGGTACCATCAGGGAGGTGTGTAAAGCACTTTAGGCTAGACAGCCAATCAGCTGCCAGCTTCCATCTGTCAATCAAATACAGCAGCCAATCAGAAAGCTGCCCATTGATCAGCAGGCCCTTTATGACATCACAGACAGACCCTCAGAACTATCTGTGCATGTCTAATGGCTGGCTTTCAGTTGGGCGGGTGGGTGGCAGAGGGAGGGGATGTCTGTCTCGTTTCTCCTGAAAATTGCGTTTTTTCTGCGTTTACGGGAAAAGTTGAGGTCCGACGCGCAAAAGTGAGGTATCGTAGAAATCACCTTTTAAAGACGCACATTTCTGCCCCCCCCCCCCAAAAATGGGCATTTCAAATGAGAAATGAGTCCAATGAACAAAATAGGGTGAATAAGTATGTATTTCAGGGGTGAGTTAGCAGGTTATTGGGGAAGTAAATCCTGATATTTTTGGAGGTTGCAGGGGCAACTACACCATTCAAAAAAGGCAGGCTTTAGCATATGCAGTTAGGCCCTGTAGGATGATTTTAGCTAAAAAGTGCCCTAAACACTCAAACGGGCTTGTATCTGGGAAGGGAAAATATGGAAAACATGACTTAGACACCAAATGATACACTGTATGCCATGTTTCCAAATTTTTATGCACAGTGGTTACAGCATGAAGCGAATGCATGTGAAAATACAAAGGTGCATTGCATTAAACAAGTCCAATGAGCGTCCCAAAATAACCGACCTGCCTGCTTTCATCCATCAATTGTTCTAAATTTTTCATTACCTAATGAGCTGAGGTGTAGTCTTAGCCAGTGGTACCATCAGGGAGGTGTGTAAAGCACTTTAGGCTAGACAGCCAATCAGCTGCCAGCTTCCATCTGTCAATCAAATACAGCAGCCAATCAGAAAGCTGCCCATTGATCAGCAGGCCCTTTATGACATCACAGACAGACCCTCAGAACTATCTGTGCATGTCTAATGGCTGGCTGTCAGTTGGGCGGGTGGGTGGCAGAGGGAGGGGATGTCTGTCTCGTTTCTCCTGAAAATTGCGTTTTTTCTGCGTTTACGGGAAAAGTTGAGGTCCGACGCGCAAAAGTGGGGTATCGTAGAAATCACCTTTTAAAGACGCACATTTCTAGCCCACCAAAAATGGGCATTTCACATGAGAAATGAGTCCAATTAACAAAATAGGGTGAATAAGTATGTATTTCAGGGGTAAGTTAGCAGGTTATTGGGGAAGTAAATCCTGATATTTTTGGAGGTTGCAGGGGCAACTACACCATTCAAAATAGGCAGGCTTTAGCATATGCAGTTAGGCCCTGTAGGATGATTTTAGCTAAAAAGTGCCCCAAACACTCAAACGGGCTTGTATCTGGGAAGGGAAAATATGGGAAACATGACTTAGACACCAAATGATACACTGTATGCCATGTTTCCAAATTTATATGCACAGTGGTTACAGCATGAAGCAAATGCATGTGAAAATACAAAGGTGCATTGCATTAAACAAGTCCAATGAGCGTCCCAAAATGGCTGGCCTGCCTGCTTTCATCCATCAATTGTTCTAAATTTTTCATTACCCAATGAGCTGAGGTGGAGTCTTAGCCAGTGGTACCATCAGGGAGGTGTGTAAAGCACTTTAGGCTAGACAGCCAATCAGCTGCCAGCTTCCATCTGTCAATCAAATACAGCAGCCAATCAGAAAGCTGCCCATTGATCAGCAGGCCCTTTATGACATCACAGACAGACCCTCAGAACTATCTGTGTTTGTCTAATGGCTGGCTGTCAGTTGGGCGGGTGGGTGGCAGAGGGAGGGGATGTCTGTCTCATTTCTCCTGAAAATTGCGTTTTTTCTGCGTTTACGGGAAAAGTTGAGGTCCGACGCGCAAAAGTGGGATATCGTAGAAATCACCTTTTAAAGACGCACATTTCTGGCCCCCCAAAAATGGGCATTTCAAATGAGAAATGAGTCCAATTAACAAAATAGGGTGAATAAGTATGTATTTCAGGGGTGAGATAGCAGGTTATTGGGGAAGTAAGTCCTGATATTTTTGGAGGTTGCAGGGGCCACTAGACCATTCAAAATAGGCAGGCTTTAGCATATGCAGTTAGGCCCCGTAGGATGATTTTAGCTAAAAAGTGCCCCAAACATTCAAACGGGCTTGTATCTGGGAAGGGAAAATATGGGAAACATGACTTAGACACCAAATGATACACTGTATGCCATGTTTCCAAATTTTTATGCACAGTGGTTACAGCATGAAGCGAATGCATGTGAAAATACAAAGGTGCATTGCATTAAACAAGTCCAATGAGCGTCCCAAAATGGCCGGCCTGCCTGCTTTCATCCATCAATTGTTCTAAATTTTTTATTACCCAATGAGCTGAGGTGGAGTCTTAGCCAGTGGTACCATCAGGGAGGTGTGTAAAGCACTTTAGGCTAGACAGCCAATCAGCTGCCAGCTTCCATCTGTCAATCAAATACAGCAGCCAATCAGAAAGCTGCCCATTGATCAGCAGGCCCTTTATGACATCACAGACAGACCATCAGAACTATCTGTGCATGTCTAATGGCTGGCTGTCAGTTGGGCGGGTGGGTGGCAGAGGGAGGGGATGTCTGTCTCGTTTCTCCTGAAAATTGTGGTTTTTCTGCGTTTACGGGAAAAGTTTAGGTCCGACGCGCAAAAGTGGGGTCTCGTCGAAATCACCTTTTAAAGACGCACATTTATGGCCCCCAAAAAATGGGCATTTCAAATGAGAAATGAGTCCAATTAACAAAATAGGGTGAATAAGTAGGTATTTCAGGGGTGAGTTAGCAGGTTATTGGGGAAGAAAATCCTGATATTTTTGGAGGTTGCAGGGGCCACTAGACCATTCAAAATAGGCAGGCTTTAGCATATGCAGTTAGGCCCTGTAGGATGATTTTAGCTAAAAAGTGCCCCAAACGCTCAAACGGGCTTGTATCTGGGAAGGGAAAATATGGGAAACATGACTTAGACACCAAATAATACACTGTATGCCATGTTTCCAAATTTTTATGCACAGTGGTTACAGCATGAAGCGAATGCATGTGAAAATACAAAGGTGCATTGCATTAAACAAGTCCAATGAGCATCCCAAAATGGCCGGCCTGCCTGCTTTCATCCATCAATTGTTCTACATTTTTCATTACCCAATGAGCTGAGGTGGAGTCTTAGCCAGTGGTACCATCAGGGAGGTGTGTAAAGCACTTTAGGCTAGACAGCCAATCAGCTGCCAGCTTCTATCTGTCAATCAAATACAGCAGCCAATCAGAAAGCTGCCCATTGATCAGCAGGCCCTTTATGACATCACAGACAGACCCTCAGAACTATCTGTGCATATCTAATGGCTGGCCTTCAGTTGGGCGGGTGGGTGGCAGAGGGAGGGGATGTCTGTCTCGTTTCTCCTGAAAATTGCGGTTTTTCTGCGTTTACGGGAAAAGTTGAGGTCCGACGCGCAAAATTGGATTATCGTAGAAATCACCTTTTAAAGACGCACATTTCTGGCTCCCCAAAAATGGGCATTTCAAATGAGAAATGAGTCCAATGAACAAAATAGGGTGAATAAGTATGTATTTCAGGGGTGAGTTAGCAGGTTATTGGGGAAGTAAGTCCTGATATTTTTGGAGGTTGCAGGGGCCACTACACCATTCAAAATAGGCAGGCTTTAGCATATGCAGTTAGGCCCTGTAGGATGATTTTAGCTAAAAAGTGCCCCAAACACTCAAACGGGCTTGTATCTGGGAAGGGAAAATATGGGAAACATGACTTAGACACCAAATGATACACTGTATGCCATGTTTCCAAATTTTTATGCACAGTGGTTACAGTATGAAGCGAATGCATGTGAAAATACAAAGGTGCATTGCATTAAACAAGTCCAATGAGCGTCCCAAAATGGCCGGCCTGCCTGCTTTCATCCATCAATTGTTCTAAATTTTTCATTACCCAATGAGCTGAGGTGTAGTCTTAGCCAGTGGTACCATCAGGGAGGTGTGTAAAGCACTTTAGTCTAGACAGCCAATCAGCTGCCAGCTTCATCTGTCAATCAAATACAGCAGCCAATCAGAAAGCTGCCCATTGATCAGCAGGCCCTTTATGACATCACAGACAGACCCTCCGAACTATCTGTGCATGTCTAATGGCTGGCTGTCAGTTGGGCGGGTGGGTGGCAGAGGGAGGGGATGTCTGTCTCGTTTCTCCTGAAAATTGCGTTTTTTCTGCGTTTACGGGAAAAGTTGAGGTCCGACGCGCAAAAGTGGGGTATCGTAGAAATCACCTTTTAAAGACGCGCATTTCTGGCACCCCAAAAATGGGCATTTCAAATGAGAAATGAGTCCTATGAACAAAATAGGGTGAATAAGTAGGTATTTCAGGGGTGAGTTAGCAGGTTATTGGGGAAGTAAATCTTGATATTTTTGGAGGTTGCAGGGGCAACTACACCATTCAAAAAAGGCAGGCTTTAGCATATGCAGTTAGGCCCTGTAGGATGATTTTAGCTAAAATGTGCCCCAAACACTCAAACGGGCTTGTATCTGGGAAGGGAAAATATGGGAAACATGACTTAGACACCAAATGATACACTGTATGCCATGTTTCCAAATTTTTATGCACAGTGGTTACAGCATGAAGCGAATGCATGTGAATATACAAAGGTGCATTGCATTAAACAAGTCCACTGAGCGTCCCAAAATGGCCGGCCTGCCTGCTTTCATCCATCAATTGTTCTAAATTTTTCATTACCCAATGAGCTGAGGTGGAGTCTTAGCCAGTGGTACCATCAGGGAGGTGTGTAAAGCACTTTAGGCTAGACAGCCAATCAGCTGCCAGCTTCCATCTGTCAATCAAATACAGCAGCCAATCAGAAAGCTGCCCATTGATCAGCAGGCCCTTTATGACATCACAGAAAGACCCTCAGAACTATCTGTGCATGTCTAATGGCTGGCTGTCAGTTGGGCGGGTGGGTGGCAGAGGGAGGGGATGTCTGTCTCGTTTCTCCTGAAAATTGCGGTTTTTCTGCGTTTACGGGAAAAGTTGAGGTCCGACGCGCAAAAGTGGGGTATCGTAGAAATCACCTTTTAAAGACGCACATTTCTGGCCCCCCAAAAATGGGCATTTCAAATGAGAAATGAGTCCAATTAACAAAATAGGGTGAATAAGTATGTATTTCAGGGGTGAGTTAGCAGGTTATTGGGGAAGTAAATCCTGATATTTTTGGAGGTTGCAGGGGCAACTACACCATTCAAAATATTCAGGCTTTAGCATATGCAGTTAGGCCCTGTAGGATGATTTTAGCTAAAAAGTGCCCCAAACACTCAAACGGGCTTGTATCTGGGAAGGGAAAATATGGGAAACATGACTTAGACACCAAATGATACACTGTATGCCATGTTTCCAAATTTTTATGCACAGTGGTTACAGCATGAAGCGAATGCATGTGAATATACAAAGGTGCATTGCATTAAACAAGTCCACTGAGCGTCCCAAAATGGCCGGCCTGCCTGCTTTCATCCATCAATTGTTCTAAATTTTTCATTACCCAATGAGCTGAGGTGGAGTCTTAGCGAGTGGTACCATCAGGGAGGTGTGTAAAGCACTTTAGGCTAGACAGCCAATCAGCTGCCAGCTTCCATCTGTCAATCTAATACAGCAGCCAATCAGAAAGCTGCCCATTGATCAGCAGGCCCTTTATGACATCACAGACAGACCCTCAGAACTATCTGTGCATGTCTAATGGCTGGCTGTCAGTTGGGCGGGTGGGTGGCAGAGGGAGGGGATGTCTGTCTCGTTTCTCCTGAAAATTGCGTTTTTTCTGCGTTTACGGGAAAAGTTGAGGTCCGACGCGCAAAAGTGGGATATCGTAGAAATCACCTTTTAAAGACGCACATTTCTGGCCCCCCAAAAATGGGCATTTCAAATGAGAAATGAGTCCAATTAACAAAATAGGGTGAATAAGTATGTATTTCAGGGGTGAGATAGCAGGTTATTGGGGAAGTAAGTCCTGATATTTTTGGAGGTTGCAGGGGCCACTAGACCATTCAAAATAGGCAGGCTTTAGCATATGCAGTTAGGCCCCGTAGGATGATTTAAGCTAAAAAGTGCCCCAAACACTCAAACGGGCTAGTATCTGGGAAGGAAAAACATGGGAAACATGACTTAGACACCAAATGATACTCTGTATGCCATGTTTCCAAATTTTTATGCACAGTGGTTACAGCATGAAGCGAATGCATGTGAAAATACAAAGGTGCATTGCATTAAACAAGTCCAATGAGCGTCCCAAAATGGCCGGCCTGCCTGCTTTCATCCATCAATTGTTCTAAATTTTTCATTACCCAATGAGCTGAGGTTGAGTCTTAGCCAGTGGTACCATCAGGGAGGTGTGTAAAGCACTTTAGGCTAGACAGCCAATCAGCTGCCAGCTTCCATCTGTCAATCAAATACAGCAGCCAATCAGAAAGCTGCCCATTGATCAGCAGGCCCTTTATGACATCACAGACAGACCCTCAGAACTATCTGTGCATGTCTAATGGCTGGCTGGCAGTTGGGCGGGTGGGTGGCAGAGGGAGGGGATGTCTGTCTCGTTTCTCCTGAAAATTGCGTTTTTTCTGCGTTTACGGGAAAAGTTGAGGTCCGACGCGCAAAAGTGGGGTATCGTAGAAATCACCTTTTAAAGACGCACATTTCTGGCCCCCCAAAAATGGGCATTTCAAATGAGAAATGAGTCCAATTAACAAAATAGGGTGAATAAGTATGTATTTCAGGGGTGAGTTAGCAGGTTATTGGGGAAATAAGTCCTGATATTTTTGGAGGTTGCAGGGGCCACTAGACCATTCAAAATAGGCAGGCTTTAGCATATGCAGTTAGGCCCCGTAGGATGATTTTAGCTAAAAAGTGCCCCAAACACTCAAACGGGCTTGTATCTGGGAAGGGAAAATATGGGAAACATGACTTAGACACCAAATGATACACTGTATGCCATGTTTCCAAATTTTTATGCACAGTGGTTACAGCATGAAGCGAATGCATGTGAAAATACAAAGGTGCATTGCATTAAACAAGTCCAATGAGCGTCCCAAAATGGCCGGCCTGCCTGCTTTTATCCATCAATTGTTCTAAATTTTTTATTACCCATTGAGCTGAGGTGGAGTCTTAGCCAGTGGTACCATCAGGGAGGTGTGTAAAGCACTTTAGGCTAGACAGCCAATCAGCTGCCAGCTTCCATCTGTCAATCAAATACAGCAGCCAATCAGAAAGCTGCCCATTGATCAGCAGGCCCTTTATGACATCACAGACAGACCATCAGAACTATCTGTGCATGTCTAATGGCTGGCTGTCAGTTGGGCGGGTGGGTGGCAGAGGGAGGGGATGTCTGTCTCGTTTCTCCTGAAAATTGTGGTTTTTCTGCGTTTACGGGAAAAGTTTAGGTCCGACGCGCAAAAGTGGGGTCTCGTAGAAATCACATTTTAAAGACGCACATTTATGGCCCCCAAAAAATGGGCATTTCAAATGAGAAATGAGTCCAATGAACAAAATAGGGTGAATAAGTAGGTATTTCAGGGGTGAGTTAGCAGGTTATTGGGGGAAGAAAATCCTGATATTTTTGGAGGTTGCAGGGGCCACTAGACCATTCAAAATAGGCAGGCTTTAGCATATGCAGTTAGGCCCTGTAGGATGATTTTAGCTAAAAAGTGCCCCAAACGCTCAAACGGGCTTTTATCTGGGAAGGGAAAATATGGGAAACATGACTTAGACACCAAATAATACACTGTATGCCATGTTTCCAAATTTTTATGCACAGTGGTTACAGCATGAAGCGAATGCATGTGAAAATACAAAGGTGCATTGCATTAAACAAGTCCAATGAGCATCCCAAAATGGCCGGCCTGCCTGCTTTCATCCATCAATTGTTCTACATTTTTCATTACCCAATGAGCTGAGGTGGAGTCTTAGCCAGTGGTACCATCAGGGAGGTGTGTAAAGCACTTTAGGCTAGACAGCCAATCAGCTGCCAGCTTCCATCTGTCAATCAAATACAGCAGCCAATCAGAAAGCTGCCCATTGATCAGCAGGCCCTTTATGACATCACAGACAGACCCTCAGAACTATCTGTGCATATCTAATGGCTGGCTTTCAGTTGGGCGGGTGGGTGGCAGAGGGAGGGGATGTCTGTCTCGTTTCTCCTGAAAATTGCGGTTTTTCTGCGTTTACGGGAAAAGTTGAGGTCCGACGCGCAAAATTGGATTATCGTAGAAATCACCTTTTAAAGACGCACATTTCTGGCTCGCCAAAAATGGGCATTTCAAATGAGAAATGAGTCCAATGAACAAAATAGGGTGAATAAGTATGCATTTCAGGGGTGAGTTAGCAGGTTATTGGGAAAGTAAGTCCTGATATTTTTGGAGGTTGCAGGGGCCACTACACCATTCAAAATAGGCAGGCTTTAGCATATGCAGTTAGGCCCTGTAGGATGATTTTAGCTAAAAAGTGCCTCAAACACTCAAACGGGCTTGTATCTGGGAAGGGAAAATATGGGAAACATGACTTAGACACCAAATGATACACTGTATGCCATGTTTCCAAATTTTTATGCACAGTGGTTACAGTATGAAGCGAATGCATGTGAAAATACAAAGGTGCATTGCATTAAACAAGTCCAATGAGCGTCCCAAAATGGCCGGCCTGCCTGCTTTCATCCATCAATTGTTCTAATTTTTTCATTACCCAATGAGCTGAGGTGTAGTCTTAGCCAGTGGTACCATCAGGGAGGTGTGTAAAGCACTTTAGTCTAGACAGCCAATCAGCTGCCAGCTTCCATCTGTCAATCAAATACAGCAGCCAATCAGAAAGCTGCCCATTGATCAGCAGGCCCTTTATGACATCACAGACAGACCCTCAGAACTATCTGTGCATGTCTAATGGCTGGCTGTCAGTTGGGCGGGTGGGTGGCAGAGGGAGGGGATGTCTGTCTCGTTTCTCCTGAAAATTGCGGTTTTTCTGCGTTTACGGGAAAAGTTGAGGTCCGACGCGCAAAAGTGGGGTATCGTAGAAATCACCTTTTAAAGACACACATTTCTGGCCCCCCAAAAATGGGCATTTCAAATGAGAAATGAGTCCTATGAACAAAATAGGGTGAATAAGTATGTATTTCAGGGGTGAGTTAGCAGGTTATTGGGGAAGTAAATCTTGATATTTTTGGAGGTTGCAGGGGCAACTACACCATTCAAAAAAGGCAGGCTTTAGCATATGCAGTTAGGCCCTGTAGGATGATTTTAGCTAAAAAGTGCCCCAAACACTCAGACGGGCTTGTATCTGGGAAGGGAAAATATGGGAAACATGACTTAGACACCAAATGATACACTGTATGCCATGTTTCCAAATTTTTATGCACAGTGGTTACAGCATGAAGCGAATGCATGTGAAAATACAAAGGTGCATTGCATTAAACAAGTCCAATGAGCGTCCCAAAATGGCCGGCCTGCCTGCTTTTATCCATCAATTGTTCTAAATTTTTTATTACCCAATGAGCTGAGGTGGAGTCTTAGCCAGTGGTACCATCAGGGAGGTGTGTAAAGCACTTTAGGCTAGACAGCCAATCAGCTGCCAGCTTCCATCTGTCAATCAAATACAGCAGCCAATCAGAAAGCTGCCCATTGATCAGCAGGCCCTTTATGACATCACAGACAGACCATCAGAACTATCTGTGCATGTCTAATGGCTGGCTGTCAGTTGGGCGGGTGGGTGGCAGAGGGAGGGGATGTCTGTCTCGTTTCTCCTGAAAATTGTGGTTTTTCTGCGTTTACGGGAAAAGTTTAGGTCCGACGCGCAAAAGTGGGGTCTCGTAGAAATCACATTTTAAAGACGCACATTTATGGCCCCCAAAAAATGGGCATTTCAAATGAGAAATGAGTCCAATTAACAAAATAGGGTGAATAAGTAGGTATTTCAGGGGTGAGTTAGCAGGTTATTGGGGAAGAAAATCCTGATATTTTTGGAGGTTGCAGGGGCCACTAGACCATTCAAAATAGGCAGGCTTTAGCATATGCAGTTAGGCCCTGTAGGATGATTTTAGCTAAAAAGTGCCCCAAACGCTCAAACGGGCTTGTATCTGGGAAGGGAAAATATGGGAAACATGACTTAGACACCAAATAATACACTGTATGCCATGTTTCCAAATTTTTATGCACAGTGGTTACAGCATGAAGCGAATGCATGTGAAAATACAAAGGTGCATTGCATTAAACAAGTCCAATGAGCATCCCAAAATGGCCGGCCTGCCTGCTTTCATCCATCAATTGTTCTACATTTTTCATTACCCAATGAGCTGAGGTGGAGTCTTAGCCAGTGGTACCATCAGGGAGGTGTGTAAAGCACTTTAGGCTAGACAGCCAATCAGCTGCCAGCTTCCATCTGTCAATCAAATACAGCAGCCAATCAGAAAGCTGCCCATTGATCAGCAGGCCCTTTATGACATCACAGACAGACCCTCAGAACTATCTGTGCATATCTAATGGCTGGCTTTCAGTTGGGCGGGTGGGTGGCAGAGGGAGGGGATGTCTGTCTCGTTTCTCCTGAAAATTGCGGTTTTTCTGCGTTTACGGGAAAAGTTGAGGTCCGACGCGCAAAATTGGATTATCGTAGAAATCACCTTTTAAAGACGCACATTTCTGGCTCCCCAAAAATGGGCATTTCAAATGAGAAATGAGTCCAATGAACAAAATAGGGTGAATAAGTATGTATTTCAGGGGTGAGTTAGCAGGTTATTGGGGAAGTAAGTCCTGATATTTTTGGAGGTTGCAGGGGCCACTACACCATTCAAAATAGGCAGGCTTTAGCATATGCAGTTAGGCCCTGTAGGATGATTTTAGCTAAAAAGTGCCCCAAACACTCAAACGGGCTTGTATCTGGGAAGGGAAAATATGGGAAACATGACTTAGACACCAAATGATACACTGTATGCCATGTTTCCAAATTTTTATGCACAGTGGTTACAGTATGAAGCGAATGCATGTGAAAATACAAAGGTGCATTGCATTAAACAAGTCCAATGAGCGTCCCAAAATGGCCGGCCTGCCTGCTTTCATCCATCAATTGTTCTAAATTTTTCATTACCCAATGAGCTGAGGTGTAGTCTTAGCCAGTGGTACCATCAGGGAGGTGTGTAAAGCACTTTAGTCTAGACAGCCAATCAGCTGCCAGCTTCCATCTGTCAATCAAATACAGCAGCCAATCAGAAAGCTGCCCATTGATCAGCAGGCCCTTTATGACATCACAGACAGACCCTCAGAACTATCTGTGCATGTCTAATGGCTGGCTGTCAGTTGGGCGGGTGGGTGGCAGAGGGAGGGGATGTCTGTCTCGTTTCTCCTGAAAATTGCGGTTTTTCTGCGTTTACGGGAAAAGTTGAGGTCCGACGCGCAAAAGTGGGGTATCGTAGAAATCACCTTTTAAAGACGCACATTTCTGGCCCCCCAAAAATGGGCATTTCAAATGAGAAATGAGTCCTATGAACAAAATAGGGTGAATAAGTATGTATTTCAGGGGTGAGTTAGCAGGTTATTGGGGAAGTAAATCTTGATATTTTTGGAGGTTGCAGGGGCAACTACACCATTCAAAAAAGGCAGGCTTTAGCATATGCAGTTAGGCCCTGTAGGATGATTTTAGCTAAAAAGTGCCCCAAACACTCAAACGGGCTTGTATCTGGGAAGGGAAAATATGGGAAACATGACTTAGACACCAAATGATACACTGTATGCCATGTTTCCAAATTTTTATGCACAGTGGTTACAGCATGAAGCGAATGCATGTGAAAATACAAAGGTGCATTGCATTAAACAAGTCCAATGAGCGTCCCAAAATGGATGGCCTGCCTGCTTTCATCCATCAATTGTTCTAAATTTTTCATTACCTAATGAGCTGAGGTGTAGTCTTAGCCAGTGGTACCATCAGGGAGGTGTGTAAAGCACTTTAGGCTAGACAGCCAATCAGCTGCCAGCTTCCATCTGTCAATCAAATACAGCAGCCAATCAGAAAGCTGCCCATTGATCAGCAGGCCCTTTATGACATCATAGACAGACAATCAGAACTATCTGTGCATGTCTAATGGCTAGCTGTCAGTTGGGCGGGTGGGTGGCAGAGGGAGGGGATGTCTGTCTCGTTTCTCCTGAAAATTGCGGTTTTTCTGCGTTTACGGGAAAAGTTGAGGTGCAACGCGCAAAAGTGGGGTCTCGTAGAAATCACCTTTTAAAGACGCACATTTCTGGCCCCCAAAAAATGGGCATTTCCAATGAGAAATGAGTCCAATTAACAAAATAGGGTGAATAAGTATGTATTTCAGGGGTGATTTAGCAGGTTATTGGGGAAGTAAATCCTGATATTTTTGGAGGTTGCAGGGGCAACTACACCATTCAAAATAGGCAGGCTTTAGCATATGCAGTTAGGCCCTGTAGGATGATTTTAGCTAAAAAGTGCCCCAAACACTCAAACGGGCTTGTATCTGGGAAGGGAAAATATAGGAAACATGACTTAGACACCAAATGATACACTGTATGCCATGTTTCCAAATTTTTATGCACAGTGGTTACAGTATGAAGCGAATGCATGTGAAAATACAAAGGTGCATTGCATTAAACAAGTCCAATGAGCGTCCCAAAATGGCCGGCCTGCCTGCTTTCATCCATCAATTGTTCTAAATTTTTCATTACCCAATGAGCTGAGGTGTAGTCTTAGCCAGTGGTACCATCAGGGAGGTGTGTAAAGCACTTTAGTCTAGACAGCCAATCAGCTGCCAGCTTCCATCTGTCAATCAAATACAGCAGCCAATCAGAAAGCTGCCCATTGATCAGCAGGCCCTTTATGACATCACAGACAGACCCTCAGAACTATCTGTGCATGTCTAATGGCTGGCTGTCAGTTGGGCGGGTGGGTGGCAGAGGGAGGGGATGTCTGTCTCGTTTCTCCTGAAAATTGCGGTTTTTCTGCGTTTACGGGAAAAGTTGAGGTCCAACGCGCAAAAGTGGGGTATCGTAGAAATCACCTTTTAAAGACGCACATTTCTGGCCCCCCAAAAATGGGCATTTCAAATGAGAAATGAGTCCTATGAACAAAATAGGGTGAATAAGTATGTATTTCAGGGGTGAGTTAGCAGGTTATTGGGGAAGTAAATCTTGATATTTTTGGAGGTTGCAGGGGCAACTACACCATTCAAAAAAGGCAGGCTTTAGCATATGCAGTTAGGCCCTGTAGGATGATTTTAGCTAAAAAGTGCCCCAAACACTCAAACGGGCTTGTATCTGGGAAGGGAAAATATAGGAAACATGACTTAGACACCAAATGATACACTGTATGCCATGTTTCCAAATTTTTATGCACAGTGGTTACAGTATGAAGCGAATGCATGTAAAAATACAAAGGTGCATTGCATTAAACAAGTCCAATGAGCGTCCCAAAATGGCCGGCCTGCCTGCTTTCATCCATCAATTGTTCTAAATTTTTCATTACCCAATGAGCTGAGGTGTAGTCTTAGCCAGTGGTACCATCAGGGAGGTGTGTAAAGCACTTTAGTCTAGACAGCCAATCAGCTGCCAGCTTCCATCTGTCAATCAAATACAGCAGCCAATCAGAAAGCTGCCCATTGATCAGCAGGCCCTTTATGACATCACAGACAGACCCTCAGAACTATCTGTGCATGTCTAATGGCTGGCTGTCAGTTGGGCGGGTGGGTGGCAGAGGGAGGGGATGTCTGTCTCGTTTCTCCTGAAAATTGCGGTTTTTCTGCGTTTACGGGAAAAGTTGAGGTCCGACGCGCAAAAGTGGGGTATCGTAGAAATCACCTTTTAAAGACGCACATTTCTGGCCCCCCCAAAAATGGGCATTTCAAATGAGAAATGAGTCCTATGAACAAAATAGGGTGAATAAGTATGTATTTCAGGGGTGAGTTAGCAGGTTATTGGGGAAGTAAATCTTGATATTTTTGGAGGTTGCAGGGGCAACTACACCATTCAAAAAAGGCAGGCTTTAGCATATGCAGTTAGGCCCTGTAGGATGATTTTAGGTAAAAAGTGCCCCAAACACTCAAACGGGCTTGTATCTGGGAAGGGAAAATATGGGAAACATGACTTAGACACCAAATGATACACTGTATGCCATGTTTCCAAATTTTTAAGCACAGTGGTTACAGCATGAAGCGAATGCATGTGAAAATACAAAGGTGCATTGCATTAAACAAGTCCAATGAGCGTCCCAAAATGGATGGCCTGCCTGCTTTCATCCATCAATTGTTCTAAATTTTTCATTACCTAATGAGCTGAGGTGTAGTCTTAGCCAGTGGTACCATCAGGGAGGTGTGTAAAGCACTTTAGGCTAGACAGCCAATCAGCTGCCAGCTTCCATCTGTCAATCAAATACAGCAGCCAATCAGAAAGCTGCCCATTGATCAGCAGGCCCTTTATGACATCACAGACAGACAATCAGAACTATCTGTGCATGTCTAATGGCTAGCTGTCAGTTGGGCGGGTGGGTGGCAGAGGGAGGGGATGTCTGTCTCGTTTCTCCTGAAAATTGCGGTTTTTCTGCGTTTACGGGAAAAGTTGAGGTCCAACGCGCAAAAGTGGGGTCTCGTAGAAATCACCTTTTAAAGACGCACATTTCTGGCCCCCAAAAAATGGGCATTTCCAATGAGAAATGAGTCCAATTAACAAAATAGGGTGAATAAGTATGTATTTCAGGGGTGATTTAGCAGGTTATTGGGGAAGTAAATCCTGATATTTTTGGAGGTTGCAGGGGCAACTACACCATTCAAAATAGGCAGGCTTTAGCATATGCAGTTAGGCCCTGTAGGATTATTTTAGCTAAAAAGTGCCCCAAACACTCAAACGGGCTTGTATCTGGGAAGGGAAAATATAGGAAACATGACTTAGACACCAAATGATACACTGTATGCCATGTTTCCAAATTTTTATGCACAGTGGTTACAGCATGAAGCGAATGCATGTGAAAATACAAAGGTGCATTGCATTAAACAAGTCCAATGAGCGTCCCAAAATGGCCGGCCTGCCTGCTTTCATCGATCAATTGTTTTAAATTTTTCATTACCCAATGAGCTGAGGTGGAGTCTTAGCCAGTGGTACCATCAGGGAGGTGTGTAAAGCACTTTAGGCTAGACAGCCAATCAGCTGCCAGCTTCCATCTGTCAATCAAATACAGCAGCCAATCAGAAAGCTGCCCATTGATCAGCAGGCCCTTTATGACATCACAGACAGACCCTCAGAACTATCTGTGCATGTCTAATGGATGGCTTTCAGTTGGGCGGGTGGGTGGCAGAGGGAGGGGATGTCTGTCTCGTTTCTCCTGAAAATTGCGTTTTTCTGCGTTTACGGGAAAAGTTGAGGTCCGACGCGCAAAAGTGAGGTATCGTAGAAATCACCTTTTAAAGACGCACATTTCTGCCCCCCCCCCCCAAAAAATGGGCATTTCAAATGAGAAATGAGTCCAATGAACAAAATAGGGTGAATAAGTATGTATTTCAGGGGTGAGTTAGCAGGTTATTGGGGAAGTAAATCCTGATATTTTTGGAGGTTGCAGGGGCAACTACACCATTCAAAAAAGGCAGGCTTTAGCATATGCAGTTAGGCCCTGTAGGATGATTTTAGCTAAAAAGTGCCCCAAACACTCAAACGGGCTTGTATCTGGGAAGGGAAAATATGGAAAACATGACTTAGACACCAAATGATACACTGTATGCCATGTTTCCAAATTTTTATGCACAGTGGTTACAGCATGAAGCGAATGCATGTGAAAATACAAAGGTGCATTGCATTAAACAAGTCCAATGAGCGTCCCAAAATAACCGACCTGCCTGCTTTCATCCATCAATTGTTCTAAATTTTTCATTACCTAATGAGCTGAGGTGTAGTCTTAGCCAGTGGTACCATCAGGGAGGTGTGTAAAGCACTTTAGGCTAGACAGCCAATCAGCTGCCAGCTTCCATCTGTCAATCAAATACAGCAGCCAATCAGAAAGCTGCCCATTGATCAGCAGGCCCTTTATGACATCACAGACAGACCCTCAGAACTATCTGTACATGTCTAATGGCTGGCTGTCAGTTGGGCGGGTGGGTGGCAGAGGGAGGGGATGTCTGTCTCGTTTCTCCTGAAAATTGCGTTTTTCTGCGTTTACGGGAAAAGTTGAGGTCCGACGCGCAAAAGTGGGGTATCGTAGAAATCACCTTTTAAAGACGCACATTTCTGGCCCCCCAAAAATGGGCATTTCAAATGAGAAATGAGTCCAATTAACAAAATAGGGTGAATAAGTATGTATTTCAGGGGTGAGTTAGCAGGTTATTACGGAAGTAAATCCTGATATTTTTGGAGGTTGCAGGGGCAACTACACCATTCAAAATAGGCAGGCTTTAGCATATGCAGTTAGGCCCTGTAGGATCATTTTAGCTAAAAAGTGCCCCAAACACTCAAACGGGCTTCTATCTGGGAAGGGAAAATATGGGAAACATGACTTAGACACCAAATGATACACTGTATGCCATGTTTCCAAATTTTTATGCACAGTGGTTACAGCATGAAGCGAATGCATGTGAAAATACAAAGGTGCATTGCATTAAACAAGTCCAATGAGCGTCCCAAAATGGCCGGCCTGCCTGCTTTCATCCATCAATTGTTCTAAATTTTTCATTACCTAATGAGCTGAGGTGTAGTCTTAGCCAGTGGTACCATCAGGGAGGTGTGTAAAGCACTTTAGGCTAGACAGCCAATCAGCTGCCAGCTTCCATCTGTCAATCAAATACAGCAGCCAATCAGAAAGCTGCCCATTGATCAGCAGGCCCTTTATGACATCACAGACAGACCCTCAGAACTATCTGTGCATGTCTAATGGCTGGCTGTCAGTTGGGCGGGTGGGTGGGTGGCAGAGGGAGGGGATGTCTGTCTCGTTTCTCCTGAAAATTGCGTTTTTTCTGCGTTTACGGGAAAAGTTGAGGTCCGACGCGCAAAAGTGGGGTATCGTAGAAATCACCTTTTAAAGACGCACATTTCTAGCCCACCAAAAATGGGCATTTCAAATGAGAAATGAGTCCAATTAACAAAATAGGGTGAATAAGTATGTATTTCAGGGGTAAGTTAGCAGGTTATTGGGGAAGTAAATCCTGATATTTTTGGAGGTTGCAGGGGCAACTTCACCATTCAAAATAGGCAGGCTTTAGCATATGCAGTTAGGCCCTGTAGGATGATTTTAGCTAAAAAGTGCCCCAAACACTCAAACGGGCTTGTATCTGGGAAGGGAAAATATGGGAAACATGACTTAGACACCAAATGATACACTGTATGCCATGTTTCCAAATTTATATGCACAGTGGTTACAGCATGAAGCAAATGCATGTGAAAATACAAAGGTGCATTGCATTAAACAAGTCCAATGAGCGTCCCAAAATGGCTGGCCTGCCTGCTTTCATCCATCAATTGTTCTAAATTTTTCATTACCCAATGAGCTGAGGTGGAGTCTTAGCCAGTGGTACCATCAGGGAGGTGTGTAAAGCACTTTAGGCTAGACAGCCAATCAGCTGCCAGCTTCCATCTGTCAATCAAATACAGCAGCCAATCAGAAAGCTGCCCATTGATCAGCAGGCCCTTTATGACATCACAGACAGACCCTCAGAACTATCTGTGTTTGTCTAATGGCTGGCTGTCAGTTGGGCGGGTGGGTGGCAGAGGGAGGGGATGTCTGTCTCATTTCTCCTGAAAATTGCGTTTTTTCTGCGTTTACGGGAAAAGTTGAGGTCCGACGCGCAAAAGTGGGATATCGTAGAAATCACCTTTTAAAGACGCACATTTCTGGCCCCCCAAAAATGGGCATTTCAAATGAGAAATGAGTCCAATGAACAAAATAGGGTGAATAAGTATGTATTTCAGGGGTGAGTTAGCAGGTTATTGGGGAAGTAAATCCTGATATTTTTGGAGGTTGCAGGGGCAACTACACCATTCAAAAAAGGCAGGCTTTAGCATATGCAGTTAGGCCCTGTAGGATGATTTTAGCTAAAAAGTGCCCCAAACACTCAAACGCAGAACTATGGAGTGTGTGGAGATGATATCCCCACTCAGTAGCGCTGCCACACTCAATAATCAGAAACCCAGTCTTGTATAGGAAATTACAAAATATTTTACTTGGATGTCAAATAATACATTTTAAAAGATACACATTACATACACATTATTACACTCAAAATAGACATACATGACATACAACATAAAACATATAAGGCATGGGCTGGCTATGAGGCTTGTATCTGCATATATATGAGGCAATAACATACGTTTGTTTATGAGCAAATAGTTACCAGTCCTCCTTTTGGTCAGCACTTTGTGCTGTACTGGATGCAGGTCACCAAGTCCTATATCTGAGCCTGTAGATGCTGCTGTAATTGCTCACTCCCTATTAGGGGAGGATCGGCTCCAGGTGCTTGTTTCCTACAATGTCCAGATCCCCACTGGGATATTTGTAATCCAAGGTAGTGCAGTCAGACTAAATGTCTGGATGACCAATCGGCTGGTTCTCTATGCGGCTAGAGCGGGCTCCAAGTACGCGTTTCTCCGCCTCTCTTACTCGGCGGCTTCATTAGCTGGATGCCCTGTCTCCTCTGACGCCGGTTTTTATCTGGTGTACATTCGCGGGCTTCCGCGACTTCCGCATTTTGCGGGTCACGCCTCGTTTTGGATATCACATAGTCGGCGGCCATCTTGCGGCTCACACCTCGATTTCATCCTCCAATGAGGATATTGTGGCGGCCATTTTATATTTGATCATTTGCTCAATGCTGTTTGCTGCTTTCACCTTATAGCGGCGGCCATCTTTTTGGTTATTTTATTCATATGACAACGCTGTTCGCTGCTTTCACCTTATAGCGGCGGCCATTTTTTTGGAGTTATTTCATCCATATGACATCAGTGGCCATTTTTCTGGTTAGGTATCAGCGCTCACTTTCCTCAGGTCTTCTCAGTGGCCATTTATATATATACAGAATGGTGTTTTATCTGTCGCCATTTTTAAATAAATTAGGGTTAGTATAAAGATATGAATGGATTCTTATTTAATTGAGTGTATAGGTTATGAGTATTAGTAATAGTATTATCATTATTATTGGGTGTAGTATTATTATTATTATTATTATGATTTAATCCAATTGGATGCGCATGTATATATGTGGGATTTGTCCATGCTAACATATTATATATACATGTGTGTACTATGTATGTACATGTGTGTATGAATATGTATATGTATATTTTATATATATATATATATTTTTTATATATACATTTTTAGTGTTTTTTGATTAATGGTATATATTTTCATGAAATAAAAATTGGGTGATTGAAAATTATTATGATTATTATTATTATTGTAATTATAATTTTTTATATTATTATTATTGTTGTTTTTATGATTTGATATGTAATTATGAGGCTGGCATGATGGCAAGATATATGAGGCAATAAATGAGCAAATCTATGGGCTAAGCGGCATCCTAAAATGGCCGTGATAATGGGCACGAGGAATAAATGTATATATAAAAAGAGGCATAGTATTATATAATGAAATCTGCATATATTTGTATAAAGACTGTGATTTCAGGACTTCCTAATAAAGAGGCATAATGATAAAAACCCAGCGATGGTCCATTAATATGAAAAGTCACAATGAAAGTACAACCAATAAAATGGCGATTGATATATCGTATAAAAATGGCGACAGATAAAACACCATTCTGTATATATATAAATGGCCGCTGAGAAGACCTGAGGAAAGTGAGCGCTGTTACCTAACCAGAAAAATGGCCACTGATGTCATATGGATGAAATAACTCCAAAAAAATGGCCGCCGCTATAAGGTGAAAGCAGCGAACAGCGTTGTCATATGAATAAAATAACCAAAAAGATGGCCGCCGCTATAAGGTGAAAGCAGCAAACAGCATTGAGCAAATGATCAAATATAAAATGGCCGCCGCAATATCCTCATTGGAGGATGAAATCGAGGTGTGAGCCGCAAGATGGCCGCCGACTATGTGATATCCAAAACGAGGCGTGACCCGCAAAATGCGGAAGTCGCGGAAGCCCGCGAATGTACACCAGATGAAAACCGGCGTCAGAGGAGACAGGGCATCCAGCTGATGAAGCCGCCGAGTAAGAGAGGCGGAGAAACGCGTACTTGGAGCACGCTCTAGCCGCATAGAGAACCAGCCGATTGGTCATCCAGACATTTAGTCTGACTGCACTACCTTGGATTACAAATATCCCAGTGGGGATCTGGACATTGTAGGAAACAAGCACCTGGAGCCGATCCTCCCCTAATAGGGAGTGAGCAATTACAGCAGCATCTACAGGCTCAGATATAGGACTTGGTGACCTGCATCCAGTACAGCACAAAGTGCTGACCATAGGGAGGACTGGTAACTATTTGCTCATAAACAAACGTATGTTATTGCCTCATATATATGCAGATACAAGCCTCATAGCCAGCCCATGCCTTATATGTTTTATGTTGTATGTCATGTATGTCTATTTTGAGTGTAATAATGTGTATGTAATGTGTATCTTTTAAAATGTATTATTTGACACCCAAGTAAAATATTTTGTAATTTCCTATACAAGACTTGGTTTCTGATTATTGAGTGTGGCAGCGCTACTGAGTGGGGATATCATCTCCACACACTCCATAGTTCTGCGTTTGAGTGTTTGGGGCACTTTTTAGCTAAAATCATCCTACAGGGCCTAACTGCATATGCTAAAGCCTGCCTTTTTTGAATGGTGTAGTTGCCCCTGCAACCTCCAAAAATATCAGGATTTACTTCCCCAATAACCTGCTAACTCACCCCTGAAATACATACTTATTCACCCTATTTTGTTCATTGGACTCATTTCTCATTTGAAATGCCCATTTTTGGGGGGCCAGAAATGTGCGTCTTTAAAAGGTGATTTCTACGATACCTCACTTTTGCGCGTCGGACCTCAACTTTTCCCGTAAACGCAGAAAAAACGCAATTTTCAGGAGAAACGAGACAGACATCCCCTCCCTCTGCCACCCACCCGCCCAACTAAAAGCCAGCCATTAGACATGCACAGATAGTTCTGAGGGTCTGTCTGTGATGTCATAAAGGGCCTGCTGATCAATGGGCAGCTTTCTGATTGGCTGCTGTATTTGATTGACAGATGGAAGCTGGCAGCTGATTGGCTGTCTAGCCTAAAGTGCTTTACACACCTCCCTGATGGTACCACTGGCTAAGACTCCACCTCAGCTCATTGGGTAATGAAAAATTTAGAACAATTGATGGATGAAAGCAGGCAGGCCGGCCATTTTGGGACGCTCATTGGACTTGTTTAATGCAATGCACCTTTGTATTTTCACATGCATTCACTTCATGCTGTAACCACTGTGCATAAAAATTTGGAAACATGGCATACAGTGTATCATTTGGTGTCTAAGTCATGTTTCCTATATTTTCCCTTCCCAGATACAAGCCCGTTTGAGTGTTTGGGGCACTTTTTAGCTAAAATCATCCTACAGGGCCTAACTGCATATGCTAAAGCCTGCCTATTTTGAATGGTGTAGTTGCCCCTGCAACCTCCAAAAATATCAGGATTTACTTCCCCAATAACCTGCTAAATCACCCCTGAAATACATACTTATTCACCCTATTTTGTTAATTGGACTCATTTCTCATTTGAAATGCCCATTTTTTGGGGGCCAGAAATGTGCGTCTTTAAAATGTGATTTCTACGAGACCCCACTTTTGCGCGTTGGACCTCAACTTTTCCCGTAAACGCAGAAAAACCGCAATTTTCAGGAGAAACGAGACAGACATCCCCTCCCTCTGCCACCCACCCGCCCAACTGACAGCCAGCCATTAGACATGCACAGATAGTTCTGAGGGTCTGTCTGTGATGTCATAAAGGGCCTGCTGATCAATGGGCAGCTTTCTGATTGGCTGCTGTATTTGATTGACAGATAGAAGCTGGCAGCTGATTGGCTGTCTAGCCTAAAGTGCTTTACACACCTTCCTGATGGTACCACTGGCTAAGACTCCACCTCAGCTCATTGGGTAATGAAAAATTTAGAACAATTGATGGATGAAAGCAGGCAGGCCGGCCATTTTGGGACGCTCATTGGACTTGTTTAATGCAGTGCACCTTTGTATTTTCACATGCATTCGCTTCATGCTGTAACCACTGTGCATAAAAATTTGGAAACATGGCATATAGTGTATCATTTGGTGTCTAAGTCATGTTTCCCATATTTTCCCTTCCCAGATACAAGCCCGTTTGAGTGTTTGGGGCACTTTTTAGCTAAAATCATCCTACAGGGCCTAACTGCATATGCTAAAGCCTGCCTATTTTGAATGGTGTAGTGGCCCCTGCAACCTCCAAAAATATCAGGACTTACTTCCCCAATAACCTGCTAACTCACCCCTGAAATACATACTTATTCACCCTATTTTGTTCATTGGACTCATTTCTCATTGGAAATGCCCATTTTTTGGGGGCCAGAAATGTGCTTCTTTAAAAGGTGATTTCTACGAGACCCCACTTTTGCGTGTTGGACCTCAACTTTTCCCGTAAACGCAGAAAAACCGCAATTTTCAGGAGAAACGAGACAGACATCCCCTCCCTCTGCCACCCACCCGCCCAACTGACAGCTAGCCATTAGACATGCACAGATAGTTCTGATTGTCTGTCTGTGATGTCATAAAGGGCCTGCTGATCAATGGGCAGCTTTCTGATTGGCTGCTGTATTTGATTAACAGATGGAAGCTGGCAGCTGATTGGCTGTCTAGCCTAAAGTGCTTTACACACCTCCCTCTTGGTACCACTGGCTAAGACTACACCTCAGCTCATTAGGTAATGAAAAATTTAGAACAATTGATGGATGAAAGCAGGCAGGCCATCCATTTTGGGACGCTCATTGGACTTGTTTAATGCAATGCACCTTTGTATTTTCACATGCATTCGCTTCATGCTGTAACCACTGTGCATAAAAATTTGGAAACATGGCATATAGTGTATCATTTGGTGTCTAAGTCATGTTTCCCATATTTTCCCTTCCCAGATACAAGCCCGTTTGAGTGTTTGGGGCACTTTTTAGCTAAAATCATCCTACAGGGCCTAACTGCATATGCTAAAGAGTGCCTATTTTGAATGGTGTAGTTGCCCCTGCAACCTCCAAAAATATCAGGATTTACTTCCCCAATAACCTGCTAACTCACCCCTGAAATACATACTTATTCACCCTATTTTGTTCATTGGACTCATTTCTCATTTGAAATGCCCATTTTTGGGGGGCCAGAAATGTGCGTCTTTAAAAGGTGATTTCTACGATACCCCACTTTTGCGCGTCGGACCTCAACTTTTCCCGTAAACGCAGAAAAACCGCAATTTTCAGGAGAAACGAGACAGACATCCCCTCCCTCTGCCACCCACCCGCCCAACTGACAGCCAGCCATTAGACATGCACAGATAGTTCTGAGGGTCTGTCTGTGATGTCATAAAGGGCCTGCTGATCAATGGGCAGCTTTCTGATTGGCTGCTGTATTTGATTGACAGATGGAAGCTGGCAGCTGATTGGCTGTCTAGCCTAAAGTGCTTTACACACCTCCCTGATGGTACCACTGGCTAAGACACCACCTCAGCTCATTGGGTAATGAAAAATTTAGAACAATTGATGGATGAAAGCAGGCAGGCCGGCCATTTTGGGACGCTCATTGGACTTGTTTAATGCAATGCACCTTTGTATTTTCACATGCATTCGCTTCATGCTGTAACCACTGTGCATAAAAATTTGGAAACATGGCATACAGTGTATCATTTGGTGTCTAAGTCATGTTTCCCATATTTTCCCTTCCCAGATACAAGCCCGTTTGAGTGTTTGGGGCACTTTTTAGCTAAAATCATCCTACAGGGCCTAACTGCATATGCTAAAGCCTGCCTATTTTGAATGGTGTAGTGGCCCCTGCAACCTCCAAAAATATCAGGACTTACTTCCCCAATAACCTGCTAACTCACCCCTGAAATACATACTTATTCACCCTATTTTGTTCATTGGACTCATTTCTCATTTAAAATGCCCATTTTTGGGGAGCCAGAAATGTGCGTCTTTAAAAGGTGATTTCTACGATACCCCACTTTTGCGCGTCGGACCTCAACTTTTCCCGTAAACGCAGAAAAAACGCAATTTTCAGGAGAAACGAGACAGACATCCCCTCCCTCTGCCACCCACCCGCCCAACTGAAAGCCAGGCTTTAGACATGCACAGATAGTTCTGAGGGTTTGTCTGTGATGTCATAAAGGGCCTGCTGATCAATGGGCAGCTTTCAAATTGGCTGCTGTATTTGATTGACAGATGGAAGCTGGCAGCTGATTGGCTGTCTAGCCTAAAGTGCTTTATACACCTTCCTGATGGTACCACTGGCTAAGACTCCACCTCAGCTCATTGGGTAATGAAAAATTTAGAACAATTGATGGATGAAAGCAGGCAGGCCGGCCATTTTGGGACGCTCATTGGACTTGTTTAATGCAATGCACCTTTGTATTTTCACATGCATTCGCTTCATGCTGTAACCACTGTGCATAAAAATTTGGAAACATGGCATATAGTGTATCATTTGGTGTCTAAGTCATGTTTCCCATATTTTCCCTTCCCAGATACAAGCCCGTTTGAGTGTTTGGGGCACTTTTTAGCTAAAATCATCCTACAGGGCCTAACTGCATATGCTAAAGCCTGCCTATTTTGAATGGTGTAGTGGCCCCTGCAACCTCCAAAAATATCAGGACTTACTTCCCCAATAACCTGCTAACTCACCCCTGAAATACATACTTATTCACCCTATTTTGTTCATTGGACTCATTTCTCATTGGAAATGCCCATTTTTTGGGGGCCAGAAATGTGCTTCTTTAAAAGGTGATTTCTACGAGACCCCACTTTTGCGCGTTGGACCTCAACTTTTCCCGTAAACGCAGAAAAACCGCAATTTTCAGGAGAAACGAAACAGACATCCCCTCCCTCTGCCACCCACCCGCCCAACTGACAGCTAGCCATTAGACATGCACAGATAGTTCTGATTGTCTGTCTGTGATGTCATAAAGGGCCTGCTGATCAATGGGCAGCTTTCTGATTGGCTGCTGTATTTGATTGACAGATGGAAGCTGGCAGCTGATTGGCTGTCTAGCCTAAAGTGCTTTACACACCTCCCTGATGGTACCACTGGCTAAGACTACACCTCAGCTCATTAGGTAATGAAAAATTTAGAACAATTGATGGATGAAAGCAGGCAGGCCATCCATTTTGGGACGCTCATTGGACTTGTTTAATGCAATGCACCTTTGTATTTTCACATGCATTCGCTTCATGCTGTAACCACTGTGCATAAAAATTTGGAAACATGGCAAATAGTGTATCATTTGGTGTCTAAGTCATGTTTCCCATATTTTCCCTTCCCAGATACAAGCCCGTTTGAGTGTTTGGGGCACTTTTTAGCTAAAATCATCCTACAGGGCCTAACTGCATATGCTAAAGAGTGCCTATTTTGAATGGTGTAGTTGCCCCTGCAACCTCCAAAAATATCAGGATTTACTTCCCCAATAACCTGCTAACTCACCCCTGAAATACATACTTATTCACCCTATTTTGTTCATTGGACTCATTTCTCATTTGAAATGCCCATTTTTGGGGGGCCAGAAATGTGCGTCTTTAAAAGGTGATTTCTACGATACCCCACTTTTGCGCGTCGGACCTCAACTTTTCCCGTAAACGCAGAAAAACCGCAATTTTCAGGAGAAACGAGACAGACATCCCCTCCCTCTGCCACCCACCCGCCCAACTGACAGCCAGGCTTTAGACATGCACAGATAGTTCTGAGGGTTTGTCTGTGATGTCATAAAGGGCCTGCTGATCAATGGGCAGCTTTCTGATTGGCTGCTGTATTTGATTGACAGATGGAAGCTGGCAGCTGATTGGCTGTCTAGCCTAAAGTGCTTTACACACCTTCCTGATGGTACCACTGGCTAAGACTCCACCTCAGCTCATTGGGTAATGAAAAATTTAGAACAATTGATGGATGAAAGCAGGCAGGCAGGCCATTTTGGGACGCTCAGTGGACTTGTTTAATGCAATGCACCTTTGTATTTTCTTTTTTTTTTTTTCCATCAATAAATTTTTATTAACAGAGAGTTTTATATGGGGTACAGAAGGAAGAAAAGGGGGGATACTTGGGGGGGGGGGGGACAACATTCTGGGTTAAAAAACAGTACAATTTTGCAAATAAGATAGGTAGAACAAAACATATATAGAACATAGCTCAGATACACCGCTACGCAGAGCGGACTATCTACGAGGTAGGTAATATACTAGACATATCAGGACATATAGGACAGTACGGCAAACTGATATGAAATGAAATAAGCATTCCCTGATAGTCCCAGCTCTGTTAACTTGATCAGGCTGTTGTCTAGTACCTAAGGTGGGGATTCCGGGTCTGGGGTTTCATTTAAACTGAACGTAGTTGACTGCCCAGGGAGGTCAGGGGGGAGAAGTCTGGTCCCCGCTCCTTTTGTTATGTAAGTATGCCAAAGGGCCCATCTAGGGTGAGGTGGGGGGGGGTTGGTCGAGTGGGGTTGGTGACCGGTCTCCATGAGGTAGTTGTGATTAGTTTTTAAAATAACCTGGAGAGAGGAAGGCGGAGAGGGTTGCTTCCACTGTTGGGCAAGGTTTGCACGTGCCGCGATAAGAATGTGCCCTGCCGGGAGTTCCCGGGGGTATACGTGGAATAGGGCTATGAGTGGGTCGGGTAGGAGGGATATCTGAATTACTATGGATATTAAACTAAATACCTCTCTCCAGTACTCCCTGAGCTTGGGACAAGACCAGAAAATGTGGAATATGTTACCCACATTTCCACATTGACGCCAGCACATGTTAGAGCAAGTTGGCCAGAAAGTATGTAGACGGTCGGGGGTCAGGTAGAGGCGGTTAATCAGTTTTATATGCATCTCCGAGTGATTGAGGCAGCGGGACATTGTATATGAGGATAGAAAGATCTTGCTCCACTGGGGGTTGGAGAGCTGGATGCCTAAATCCGTCTCCCATTTCTTATGAGCTGCCGTCTTGGTAAACGCAGGGGGGGTTATCAGGGTCCTATACCAAAAGGAAATATCTCCTTTGGAGATCGTCATAGAGGGGCGGGAGAGGACCGTTTGGTGGAGAGCTTCTGGGGGAGAGTATTTGGCAAAGTGTGAGTTCCACCAATGAATCAGCTGCAGGTAGTGATAGTACTCGTGGGAGGGGAGGGAGTATGTTTCTTGTAGGGTAGCGAAGGGTAGGATTGTGTTGGCGTTTAACACATCTCCTAGGGTTTTAATCCCATTACGTTTCCAGAGGTTCAGATTGAGATTGGGTATGAGTTTTGCCGCTGTAATGATTGGGAGAGTGGTGATAAGGGCAGGTGGGGCACGGAGATTGGAAAGTAGTTGGTCCCACACATGTAGGGTAGCAGATGTCGCCGGGAGTAGGGTTAGGAGGGGGGGTCTTATATGTTTTGGGATCTTTAGTAAGTCTGAGAGAGGGATGTGTGGGCAGTGAGATTGTTCGATGTCCACCCAGGCTCTGGAAGAGGGACTCTCAGAGTAATGTTTGGATGGGGCCAAGAGGCAGGCTGTCTGGTAGAGGGACAGATCGGGGAGGTCCAGTCCTCCGAATGCTCTCGGGAGAGACATTTTGGAGCGGGCCATAGCAGGGGGTTTTGTTGACCATACATATTTTGTTAGAATAGAGGTAGCCAATTGGAGGGATTTTTTCGGGAATACATAAGGGATGGTGCGGAACAGATACATAAGCTTGGGTAGGAGTGACATCTTGAATGCCGCCATCCTACCCATCCATGATATTTCGAATGTTAGCCACGATCTGGAGAGAGACGCAAGGGAAATGAGAAGGGGAGATAGGTTAGCCTCAAATACTGACTTCATGTTTGGGGGGATATGTATGCCTAGGTATTTTATAGAGTCGGGTTGCCAGTTGTAGTTATATTTGGATTTCAGTAAGGGAAGGGAATCTGCAAGGTTTATCGGGAGGGCGTCAGTCTTGGATGTGTTAAGTTTGTAATAAGAGGCAGCGCTGTAGGAGGATAGTGTTGCGTGGATATGTGGGAGCGTTTTGAGGGGATCTGTCACAAAAAGTAGCACATCATCTGCGAATAAACTCAGCTTATGATTAGTGGAGCCTACTCGAAGGCCTGGTATATAGGGGTTATCACGGATGGACATAGCCAGTGGTTCAATGGACAGGACAAATATCAGGGGCCAGAGGGGGCAGCCCTGCCTAGTGCCATTGGAAATTGTGAAAGGGGTGGAAAGGAAGCCGTTACTAAACACTCGAGCCGATGGGGAGCTATATAGGGACATAATTGACCGCAATATCCGGTCTTTGAAGCCCAAACGGGACAGGACTTCTTGCATATATTGCCAGTTAAGGCGATCAAATGCCTTTTCGGCATCTAGTGAGAGGAGAAGCAAGTCCTGTCCTGTGGATAATGAATCGATTAGGTTGAACACTCTTCTAGTATTGTCTGGGGCCTGTCGTCCAGGGACGAACCCTGTCTGGTCTGGGTGGACCAGGGAGGGTAGGAAATGATTTATTCGGGACGCCATTAATTTGGCAAAAATTTTGATATCGGTGTTCAGTAGGGCTATCGGGCGGTAGTTTTGGCACATTGCAGGATTTTTGCCGGGCTTCGGGATGGTCACTATTCGGGCCTCCAGTAATTCTGGGGGGGCCTTCCCCTCAGAGGAGAGCTCATTGAAAAGGTCTCTTAGGTAGGGGGACAGTATGTCGCTAAAAGATTTATAGAAGTCTGTGATGAAGCCATCAGGCCCAGGGGCTTTGTTGCAGGGGAGTGATTTAATAGCTGACTGGATTTCAGCCTGAGACCAGGGGGCATTTAAGGAGTCTAATTGTTCAGGGGAAAGGGAAGGGAAGTGTAAGTTGTCTAAGAAATCACCGATGGTAGCATTGGTAGGTTGTGGCGTGGAGGGATCTAAGGAGAGATTATAAAGCTTAGAATAGTAGTCAGCAAACTGATTGGCGATGTCCTTAGGGTTATGTACTTTCTCTTTGCTTGGAGAAATAATGTATTTAATTCTATTTCTGGCCTGCTGGGCACGTAGTTTTCGGGCTAACATCCTGCCTGATCTGTTACTGGCTAAGTAGAATTTATGCCTCATCCTATTTAAAGCTGATTGGGTACGTGTGAGGAGAAGCTTCTGGAGTTGGCTACGCACCGAAGCTAACTCTGTCTTTAGGGAGACGGAGGGGGATTTTTTATTTCTGTTTTCAAGTTCTATTAGTTTGGCCTCTAGGGCTTTTTGAGTTGCGGCGGCTCTGCGCTTTAATGTGGCTCCGGCTTGTAAGGCTGCCCCTCTGGTGACCGCCTTAAAAGCACACCAGTGATTAATCACCGAGGTATCAGATGTCTGGTTGTTTGTCATATACGCTTCCATTGTTTTTAATATGGTGTCTTTGGCTGAGGGGTCTTTTAGTAGATGAGGGAATAGGCGCCAAGGTCTGGGGGGGACTTGTGAGGGGAGGAAGTTCCATTGCCACACCACTGGTGCATGGTCAGACCATGTGATAGGGAGTATATCTGCACTCTTGGAGTGTTGGAGGGACCACTTGTCACATAGGATATAGTCGATTCTGGAGTAGGTGTTATGGACTTGGGAGTGAAAAGTGTATTCTCGGCCAGTTGGGTAGGTTATTCTCCAGGTGTCGTACAGATCAAATTCTAATAATAGGTTGCGTAGGGCTGTCGATTGATTATCTGAATGCGTATGGTGGGAGGAGGGGAGACGGGATTTGTCCAGTCGGGGGTCAAGGGCCAAATTGAAATCACCTAACAATATCAAGGAGCCTTTTGAGATTTTTCGTACAAGAGTGAAGAGTTTGCGGAGGAAGGCCACCTGGTTCGTGTTGGGGGCGTAAATGGATACTATAGTCGTTAGTCTGTCCTCAAGGAGGCCAGTAAGTATCAAGTATCTGCCATTTTTGTCAGCAGTTTGGGACTGGCAGGTAAAGGGAGTATGGCGATTAAAAAGGATAGCAACACCATTACGTTTGAAAGGGCCATTGGCATAGTAGATTGTCGGGTAGTTTGGGTCTCTGAATTTGGGTGGGTTGGTGGAGGCAAAGTGCGTCTCTTGAAGGGCCACTATATCCGCCTTTTGTTTGTGTAGATATGACAGGGCCATCCTGCGCTTATGTGGGGAATTTAGCCCCTTAACATTTAAAGATAATAGCTTAGGCATGGTATGTCCTTAAAAATGCTATGGATATAACGGGTGTGTCTGTGTGAAGGGTGGAAAATGGCGTATACTGGTGGTTAGGAATGCAGTCCAGGGGAGGGGAAGGGGGGAAGAAAAACAGGTAACATAAGGAGAGTAGAGGAAAGGGAAAGGTAAAACAAAAGGGTCCAACTACTAGGACCCGCATGACTACTGCAGGGGAAAGAAAAAGGTTTTTCATGCAGTAGTATCAAGGAGTTTTTGGGGTGGCGGCCTGGCCTCACCGGGGAGCAGGGAAGAAGAGGAAGGCCACCGCTCCAGAAACGACTTTCCTTTCATTTGTTTTTCTTTAGGAACTGTGCAACATATTACAAATTAACAAACATTCCACCTATAAAACCTGGAAGTAATTAGGTAAACAACTGTTGTATATAACTCGCTAGAACGGGCGCGAGTGGGCCCCAACTGTTGTATGGGGTACAGTGCGCATAAACAAAAACAGAAACAGAAATTTTTAACGTGCTAACATCAAAATGCAACAAACATCTGTAAACAGATTCCCAATGCCTAGCATCCTACCGCTACTAGTAAGTAATAAAACTGATACTTATCGCAGAAACCTCCACCCACTGTGGGGAGGTAGGGAGGTAGGATGGCAAGGGAGTTCAGATATGAAGAGGGAATGTCCGTGGCTTCATATAGGGCATCAAGTGTCAGTCCATTCCTGGCGGAAAGGTTGGGGGCGCTTCTGCCCTTGGGTTCCTGTTGTCGAGATGTCCCATTCTAACAGGAGTTTCATTCCAGCATCTAGAGTGGACACATTGTAGGTGGTGTCTTCATGTGTAATGATCAGCTTCACAGGGAACCCCCAGCGGTATCGGATCTCGTGAGCGCGCAGTGCCGTAGTAATTGGGGCGAAGGCTCTCCTGTTAGCCAGGGTCGCAGGGGAGAAATCTTGATACAGTTGGAGGCCTCCTAGAGCATCAGATTTCTTTGCTTCACGTGCTGCTTTCAGGAGTTGTTCTTTAATTGTGAAAAAATGGACCCGGAGGAGAGTGTCTTTGGGTAGGTCGGCAGGGATTGTTTTGGGTCTCGGCAAGCGATGGATGCGGTCAATAAGTAGATCTTTGGGATCGGCAGAGGGGAGAAGTCTAGAGAACAATGCAGTAGCGTAGCCTTCTAGTTCGGCGTTGGTCACTGACTCTGGGATGCCCCTGATCTTGATGTTGTTCCGTCTGGACCTGTCCTCGAGGTCCGCGAGCTTGGTTTTGAATTGGTTGATTTCGATTTGTTGACGGTCATAAGAAGATATAAGACCATTGTGAGAAGCGACCAACTCCTCCATTTTCTTCTCTAAGTGGTCCGTTCTGTCTCCGATCGCCACCAGCTCAGTTTTAACCTCTCTGATGGCTAGCTTAAGGTCTTTTGCTATCTCTGCTTGGAATGCAGAGAAGACCTGGCAGAGGGACTTTACGGTAACCGGTTCGTCAGAGTCAGCATCGATACCTGCCAGCCCAGTAGGGGGGTTTTGCTCCTCACGGACTCCCAGGGGCTCGTATGGATGCTGCTGCAGGGGGCTTGTTTGCGATTGTGGGGTTTGGGAAGTTTTCCTGGCCGACATGCTTATTTTGGTTGGGGCGACCTCCTTGGGTCTCTTGGGGGCCATATTTGAGGCAGGCACTGATTGCGCAGATGATGGAAAAGTAGTATTAGGCACCGTGGGGGTTCCAACAGTAGGTTATCACTTCATATACGGTGTGGAGTGTAGTCGTCACTGGGCAGCAGCCATGAGATGTGGGTTTTCACATTGGGGCCTGAATGGGGGCTTCTGTAGCTATGAACTGTCTGGAGTGCGCTATATCACAGTGTCACCAGGGACATCCTGGTAGCGCTCGGGATGTTTAAAGAAAGTACTTATCCCTATAACTGGGATGTAGGCTGAGTGGTATTCAGGGCTTCAGCAGGATGATATATTGGTGTTTAGTGTGTTTAGTGTCCCCGCAGGGATTGAGACAAGTTGGGCTAATTGCAGGTCCCAGCAGTGCGACACAGGCTGTAATTTAAGGGGGGTCTGCAGGTGATGCAGGGTGTAGTTCAGCCCTGTGATCAATAGGTGGCGATATGCCCAAGGGATGTTTTGGGGCCTTGTAAGGTTGCTGCGGGGAGGCTGCGGGCTCAGGTGGAGATGGGGAGAAAATGGCGGAGCCACGAGGGGATATGATGGTGGCCGGGCCCAGCCGCGGCAAGGTAGCAGGAGTGGGGGCGGCGCGGGGAGCTCCCCAGATGGAGCTGGTTCCAGGTAGTGGCGGGGTTCCGCTTACCGGAGATGTGGGAGCGCTGTGGCACCTGACGGTGGAGATGGGCGCCTGCCTTCTATGCTCCTGCACGCTGCGGGTGGAAGGTGCGCTCCGGGCTTCCGATCAGCTGGGCGGCGGGTGAGAGGGCTTGCTGAGCGGCTAATCGGAGGGTGTAGAGATGTCCCCCGTCAGCCGTGGTGATGCGTCGTCCGCCGCGTCACCGCTCCTTCCTCCTCCCGAACTCGAGTCCCCGGCTTCTATCGCCGGACCAGGCCGCAACCTGCAGCAGCACTTAAAAGTGCTGCCCGGCTCCGCGACCTCGTACCGGGTCAGGCGGGGGGTATGGGGAGAGCTAATGAAGGGTAGGGAGGTCATCTGGGACGGGTAGGAGAGGATTAAAAGGGAAAAAGGCGCTGGGTTAGGCAGGAGCTCCAGTGAGGTGCGTCTGCTCAGCCAGCGTGCCAGGCCACGCCCCCGCACCTTTGTATTTTCACATGCATTCGCTTCATGCTGTAACCACTGTGCATAAAAATTTGGAAACATGGCATATAGTGTATCATTTGGTGTCTAAGTCATGTTTCCCATATTTTCCCTTCCCAGATACAAGCCCGTTTGAGTGTTTGGGGCACTTTTTAGCTAAAATCATCCTACAGGGCCTAACTGCATATGCTAAAGCCTGCCTATTTTGAATGGTGTAGTTGCCCCTGCAACCTCCAAAAATATCAGGATTTACTTCCCCAATAACCTGCTAACTCACCCCTGAAATACCTACTTATTCACCCTATTTTGTTAATTGGACTCATTTCTCATTTGAAATGCCCATTTTTGGGGGGCCAGAAATGTGCGTCTTTAAACAGTGTTTTCTACGATACCCCACTTTTGCGCGTCGGACCTCAACTTTTCCCGTAAACGCAGAAAAACCGCAATTTTCAGGAGAAACGAGACAGACATCCCCTCCCTCTGCCACCCACCCGCCCAACTGACAGCCAGCCATTAGACATGCACAGATAGTTCTGAGGGTCTGTCTGTGATGTCATAAAGGGCCTGCTGATCAATGGGCAGCTTTCTGATTGGCTGCTGTATTTGATTGACAGATGGTAGCTGGCAGCTGATTGGCTGTCTAGCCTAAACTGCTTTACACACCTCCCTGATGGTACCACTGGCTAAGACTCCACCTCAGCTCATTGGGTAATGAAAAATTTAGAACAATTGATGGATGAAAGCAGGCAGGCTGGCCATTTTGGGACGCTCATTGGACATGTTTAATGCAATGCACCTTTGTATTTTCACATGCATTCGCTTCATGCTGTAACCACTGTGCATAAAAATTTGGAAACATGGCATACAGTGTATCATTTGGTGTCTAAGTCATGTTTCCCATGTTTTTCCTTCCCAGATACTAGCCCGTTTGAGTGTTTGGGGCACTTTTTAGCTAAAATCATCCTACGGGGCCTAACTGCATATGCTAAAGCCTGCCTATTTTGAATGGTGTAGTGGCCCCTGCAACCTCCAAAAATATCAGGACTTACTTCCCCAATAACCTGCTAACTCACCCCTGAAATACATACTTATTCACCCTATTTTGTTAATTGGACTCATTTCTCATTTGAAATGCCCATTTTTGGGGGGCCAGAAATGTGCGTCTTTAAATGGTGATTTCTACGATACCCCACTTTTGCGCGTCGGACCTCAACTTTTCCCGTAAACGCAGAAAAACCGCAATTTTCAGGAGAAACGAGACAGACATCCCCTCCCTCTGCCACCCACCCGCCCAACTGACAGCCAGCCATTAGACATGCACAGATAGTTCTGAGGGTCTGTCTGTGATGTCATAAAGGGCCTGCTGATCAATGGGCAGCTTTCTGATTGGCTGCTGTATTTGATTGACAGATGGAAGCTGGCAGCTGATTGGCTGTCTAGCCTAAAGTGCTTTACACACCTCCCTGATGGTACGACTGGCTAAGACTCCACCTCAGCTCATTGGGTAATGAAAAATTTAGAACAATTGATGGATGAAAGCAGGCAGGCCGGCCATTTTGGGACGCTCATTGGACTTGTTTAATGCAATGCACCTTTGTATTTTCACATGCATTCGCTTCATGCTGTAACCACTGTGCATAAAAATTTGGAAACATGGCATACAGAGTATCATTTGGTGTCTAAGTCATGTTTCCCATGTTTTTCCTTCCCAGATACTAGCCCGTTTGAGTGTTTGGGGCACTTTTTAGCTAAAATCATCCTACGGGGCCTAACTGCATATGCTAAAGCCTGCCTGTTTTGAATGGTCTAGTGGCCCCTGCAACCTCCAAAAATATCAGGACTTACTTCCCCAATAACCTGCTATCTCACCCCTGAAATACATACTTATTCACCCTATTTTGTTAATTGGACTCATTTCTCATTGGAAATGCCCATTTTTGGGGAGCCAGAAATGTGCGTCTTTAAAAGGTGATTTCTACGATAATCCAATTTTGCGCGTCGGACCTCAGCTTTTCCAGTAAACGCAGAAAAACCGCAATTTTCAGGAGAAACGAGACAGACATCCCCTCCCTCTGCCACCCACCCGCCCAACTGAAAGCCAGCCATTAGATATGCACAGATAGTTCTGAGGGTCTGTCTGTGATGTCATAAAGGGCCTGCTGATCAATGGGCAGCTTTCTGATTGGCTGCTGTATTTGATTGACAGATGGAAGCTGGCAGCTGATTGGCTGTCTAGCCTAAAGTGCTTTACACACCTCCCTGATGGTACCACTGGCTAAGACTCCACCTCAGCTCATTGGGTAATGAAAAATGTAGAACAATTGATGGATGAAAGCAGGCAGGCCGGCCATTTTGGGATGCTCATTGGACTTGTTTAATGCAATGCACCTTTGTATTTTCACATGCATTCGCTTCATGCTGTAACCACTGTGCATAAAAATTTGGAAACATGGCATACAGTGTATTATTTGGTGTCTAAGTCATGTTTCCCATATTTTCCCTTCCCAGATACAAGCCCGTTTGAGCGTTTGGGGCACTTTTTAGCTAAAATCATCCTACAGGGCCTAACTGCATATGCTAAAGCCTGCCTATTTCGAATGGTCTAGTGGCCCCTGCAACCTCCAAAAATATCAGGATTTTCTTCCCCAATAACCTGCTAACTCACCCCTGAAATACCTACTTATTCACCCTATTTTGTTAATTGGACTCATTTCTCATTTGAAATGCCCATTTTTGGGGGGCCATAAATGTGCGTCTTTAAAAGGTGATTTCTACGATACCCCACTTTTGCGCGTCGGACCTCAACTTTTCCCGTAAACGCAGAAAAACCGCAATTTTCAGGAGAAACGAGACATACATCCCCTCCCTCTGCCACCCACCCGCCCAACTGACAGCCAGCCATTAGACATGCACAGATAGTTCTGAGGGTCTGTCTGTGATGTCATAAAGGGCCTGCTGATCAATGGGCAGCTTTCTGATTGGCTGCTGTATTTGATTGACAGATGGAAGCTGGCAGCTGATTGGCTGTCTAGCCTAAAGTGCTTTACACACCTCCCTGATGGTACCACTGGCTAAGACTCAACCTCAGCTCATTGGGTAATGAAAAATTTAGAACAATTGATGGATGAAAGCAGGCAGGCCGGCCATTTTGGGACGCTCATTGGACTTGTTTAATGCAATGCACCTTTGTATTTTCACATGCATTCGCTTCATGCTGTAACCACTGTGCATAAAAATTTGGAAACATGGCATACAGTGTATCATTTGGTGTCTAAGTCATGTTTCCCATGTTTTTCCTTCCCAGATACTAGCCCGTTTGAGTGTTTGGGGCACTTTTTAGCTAAAATCATCCTACGGGGCCTAACTGCATATGCTAAAGCCTGCCTATTTTGAATGGTGTAGTGGCCCCTGCAACCTCCAAAAATATCAGGACTTACTTCCCCAATAACCTGCTAACTCACCCCTGAAATACATACTTATTCACCCTATTTTGTTAATTGGACTCATTTCTCATTTGAAATGCCCATTTTTGGGGGGCCAGAAATGTGCGTCTTTAAATGGTGATTTCTACGATACCCCACTTTTGCGCGTCGGACCTCAACTTTTCCCGTAAACGCAGAAAAACCGCAATTTTCAGGAGAAACGAGACAGACATCCCCTCCCTCTGCCACCCACCCGCCCAACTGACAGCCAGCCATTAGACATGCACAGATAGTTCTGAGGGTCTGTCTGTGATGTCATAAAGGGCCTGCTGATCAATGGGCAGCTTTCTGATTGGCTGCTGTATTTGATTGACAGATGGAAGCTGGCAGCTGATTGGCTGTCTAGCCTAAAGTGCTTTACACACCTCCCTGATGGTACGACTGGCTAAGACTCCACCTCAGCTCATTGGGTAATGAAAAATTTAGAACAATTGATGGATGAAAGCAGGCAGGCCGGCCATTTTGGGACGCTCATTGGACTTGTTTAATGCAATGCACCTTTGTATTTTCACATGCATTCGCTTCATGCTGTAACCACTGTGCATAAAAATTTGGAAACATGGCATACAGAGTATCATTTGGTGTCTAAGTCATGTTTCCCATGTTTTTCCTTCCCAGATACTAGCCCGTTTGAGTGTTTGGGGCACTTTTTAGCTAAAATCATCCTACGGGGCCTAACTGCATATGCTAAAGCCTGCCTGTTTTGAATGGTCTAGTGGCCCCTGCAACCTCCAAAAATATCAGGACTTACTTCCCCAATAACCTGCTATCTCACCCCTGAAATACATACTTATTCACCCTATTTTGTTAATTGGACTCATTTCTCATTTGAAATGCCCATTTTTGGGGGGCCAGAAATGTGCGTCTTTAAAAGGTGATTTCTACGATATCCCACTTTTGTGCGTCGGACCTCAACTTTTCCCGTAAACGCAGAAAAAACGCAATTTTCAGGAGAAACGAGACAGACATCCCCTCCCTCTGCCACCCACCCGCCCAACTGACAGCCAGCCATTAGACATGCACAGATAGTTCTGAGGGTCTGTCTGTGATGTCATAAAGGGCCTGCTGATCAATGGGCAGCTTTCTGATTGGCTGCTGTATTTGATTGACAGATGGAAGCTGGCAGCTGATTGGCTGTCTAGCCTAAAGTGCTTTACACACCTCCCTGATGGTACCACTGGCTAAGACTACACCTCAGCTCATTAGGTAATGAAAAATTTAGAACAATTGATGGATGAAAGCAGGCAGGCCGGCCATTTTGGGACGCTCATTGGACTTGTTTAATGCAATGCACCTTTGTATTTTCACATGCATTCGCTTCATGCTGTAACCACTGTGCATAAAAATTTGGAAACATGGCATACAGTTTATCATTTGGTGTCTAAGTCATGTTTCCCATATTTTCCCTTCCCAGATAGAAGCCCGTTTGAGTGTTTGGGGCACTTTTTAGCTAAAATCATCCTACAGGGCCTAACTGCATATGCTAAAGCCTGCCTTTTTTGAATGGTGTAGTTGCCCCTGCAACCTCCAAAAATATCAGGATTTACTTCCCCAATAACCTGCTAACTCACCCCTGAAATACATAGTTATTCACCCTATTTTGTTCATTGGACTCATTTCTCATTTGAAATGCCCATTTTTGGGGGGGGGGCAGAAATGTGCGTCTTTAAAAGGTGATTTCTACGATACCTCACTTTTGCGCGTCGGACCTCAACTTTTCCCGTAAACACAGAAAAAACGCAATTTTCAGGAGAAACGAGACAGACATCACCTCCCTCTGCCACCCACCCGCCCAACTGAAAGCCAGCCATTAGACATGCACAGATAGTTCTGAGGGTCTGTCTGTGATGTCATAAAGGGCCTGCTGATCAATGGGCAGCTTTCTGATTGGCTGCTGCATTTGATTGACAGATGGAAGCTGGCAGCTGATTGGCTTTCTAGCCTAAAGTGCTTTACACACCTCCCTGATGGTACCACTGGCTAAGACTCCACCTCAGCTCATTGGGTAATGAAAAATTTAGAACAATTGATGGATGAAAGCAGGCAGGCCGGCCATTTTGGGACGCTCATTGGACTTTTTTAATGCAATGCACCTTTGTATTTTCACATGCATTCGCTTCATGCTGTAACCACTGTGCATAAAAATTTGGAAACATGGCATACAGTGTATCATTTGGTGTCTAAGTCATGTTTCCTATATTTTCCCTTCCCAGATACAAGCCCGTTTGAGTGTTTGGGGCACTTTTTAGCTAAAATCATCCTACAGGGCCTAACTGCATATGCTAAAGCCTGCCTATTTTGAATGGTGTAGTTGCCCCTGCAACCTCCAAAAATATCAGGATTTACTTCCCCAATAACCTGCTAACTCACCCCTGAAATACATACTTATTCACCCTATTTTGTTCATTGGACTCATTTCTCATTGGAAATGCCCATTTTTGGGGAGCCAGAAATGTGCGTCTTTAAAAGGTGATTTCTACGATAATCCAATTTTGCGCGTCGGACCTCAGCTTTTCCAGTAAACGCAGAAAAACCGCAATTTTCAGGAGAAACGAGACAGACATCCCCTCCCTCTGCCACCCACCCGCCCAACTGAAAGCCAGCCATTAGATATGCACAGATAGTTCTGAGGGTCTGTCTGTGATGTCATAAAGGGCCTGCTGATCAATGGGCAGCTTTCTGATTGGCTGCTGTATTTGATTGACAGATGGAAGCTGGCAGCTGATTGGCTGTCTAGCCTAAAGTGCTTTACACACCTCCCTGATGGTACCACTGGCTAAGACTCCACCTCAGCTCATTGGGTAATGAAAAATGTAGAACAATTGATGGATGAAAGCAGGCAGGCCGGCCATTTTGGGATGCTCATTGGACTTGTTTAATGCAATGCACCTTTGTATTTTCACATGCATTCGCTTCATGCTGTAACCACTGTGCATAAAAATTTGGAAACATGGCATACAGTGTATTATTTGGTGTCTAAGTCATGTTTCCCATATTTTCCCTTCCCAGATACAAGCCCGTTTGAGCGTTTGGGGCACTTTTTAGCTAAAATCATCCTACAGGGCCTAACTGCATATGCTAAAGCCTGCCTATTTTGAATGGTCTAGTGGCCCCTGCAACCTCCAAAAATATCAGGATTTTCTTCCCCAATAACCTGCTAACTCACCCCTGAAATACCTACTTATTCACCCTATTTTGTTAATTGGACTCATTTCTCATTTGAAATGCCCATTTTTGGGGGGCCATAAATGTGCGTCTTTAAAAGGTGATTTCTACGATACCCCACTTTTGCGCGTCGGACCTCAACTTTTCCCGTAAACGCAGAAAAACCACAATTTTCAGGAGAAACGAGACAGACATCCCCTCCCTCTGCCACCCACCCGCCCAACTGACAGCCAGCCATTAGACATGCACAGATAGTTCTGAGGGTCTGTCTGTGATGTCATAAAGGGCCTGCTGATCAATGGGCAGCTTTCTGATTGGCTGCTGTATTTGATTGACAGATGGAAGCTGGCAGCTGATTGGCTGTCTAGCCTAAAGTGCTTTACACACCTCCCTGATGGTACCACTGGCTAAGACTCAACCTCAGCTCATTGGGTAATGAAAAATTTAGAACAATTGATGGATGAAAGCAGGCAGGCCGGCCATTTTGGGACGCTCATTGGACTTGTTTAATGCAATGCACCTTTGTATTTTCACATGCATTCGCTTCATGCTGTAACCACTGTGCATAAAAATTTGGAAACATGGCATACAGAGTATCATTTGGTGTCTAAGTCATGTTTCCCATGTTTTTCCTTCCCAGATACTAGCCCGTTTGAGTGTTTGGGGCACTTTTAAGCTAAAATCATCCTACGGGGCCTAACTGCATATGCTAAAGCCTGCCTATTTTGAATGGTCTAGTGGCCCCTGCATCCTCCAAAAATATCAGGACTTACTTCCCCAATAACCTGCTATCTCACCCCTGAAATACATACTTATTCACCCTATTTTGTTAATTGGACTCATTTCTCATTTGAAATGCCCATTTTTGGGGGGCCAGAAATGTGCGTCTTTAAAAGGTGATTTCTACGATATCCCACTTTTGCGCGTCGGACCTCAACTTTTCCCGTAAACGCAGAAAAAACGCAATTTTCAGGAGAAACGAGACAGACATCCCCTCTCTCTGCCACCCACCCGCCCAACTGACAGCCAGCCATTAGACATGCCCAGATAGTTCTGAGGGTCTGTCTGTGATGTCATAAAGGGCCTGCTGATCAATGGGCAGCTTTCTTATTGGCTGCTGTATTAGATTGACAGATGGAAGCTGGCAGCTGATTGGCTGTCTAGCCTAAAGTGCTTTACACACCTCCCTGATGGTACCACTCGCTAAGACTCCACCTCAGCTCATTGGGTAATGAAAAATTTAGAACAATTGATGGATGAAAGCAGGCAGGCCGGCCATTTTGGGACGCTCATTGGACTTGTTTAATGCAATGCACCTTTGTATTTTCACATGCATTCGCTTCATACTGTAACCACTGTGCATAAAAATTTGGAAACATGGCATACAGTGTATCATTTGGTGTCTAAGTCATGTTTCCCATATTTTCCCTTCCCAGATACAAGCCCGTTTGAATGTTTGGGGCACTTTTTAGCTAAAATCATCCTACGGGGCCTAACTGCATATGCTAAAGCCTGCCTATTTTGAATGGTCTAGTGGCCCCTGCAACCTCCAGAAATATCAGGACTTACTTCCCCAATAACCTGCTAACTCACCCCTGAAATACATACTTATTCACCCTATTTTGTTAATTGGACTCATTTCTCATTTGAAATGCCCATTTTTGGGGGGCCAGAAATGTGCGTCTTTAAAAGGTGATTTCTACGATACCCCACTTTTGCGCGTCGGACCTCAACTTTTCCCGTAAACGCAGAAAAAACGCAATTTTCAGGAGAAACGAGACAGACATCCCCTCCCTCTGCCACCCACCCGCCCAACTGACAGCCAGCCATTAGACATGCACAGATAGTTCTGAGGGTCTGTCTGTGATGTAATAAAGGGCCTGCTGATCAATGGGCAGCTTTCTGATTGGCTGCTGTATTTGATTGACAGATGGAAGCTGGCAGCTGATTGGCTGTCTAGCCTAAAGTGCTTTACACACCTCCCTGATGGTACCACTGGCTAAGACTCCACCTCAGCTCATTGGGTAATGAAAAATTTAGAACAATTGATGGATGAAAGCAGGCAGGCCGGCCATTTTGGGACGCTCATTGGACTTGTTTAATGCAATGCACCTTTGTATTTTCACATGCATTCGCTTCATGCTGTAACCACTGTGCATAAAAATTTGGAAACATGGCATACAGAGTATCATTTGGTGTCTAAGTCATGTTTCCCATGTTTTTCCTTCCCAGATACTAGCCCGTTTGAGTGTTTGGGGCACTTTTTAGCTAAAATCATCCTACGGGGCCTAACTGCATATGCTAAAGCCTGCCTATTTTGAATGGTCTAGTGGCCCCTGCATCCTCCAAAAATATCAGGACTTACTTCCCCAATAACCTGCTATCTCACCCCTGAAATACATACTTATTCACCCTATTTTGTTAATTGGACTCATTTCTCATTTGAAATGCCCATTTTTGGGGGGCCAGAAATGTGCGTCTTTAAAAGGTGATTTCTACGATATCCCACTTTTGCGCGTCGGACCTCAACTTTTCCCGTAAACGCAGAAAAAACGCAATTTTCAGGAGAAACGAGACAGACATCCCCTCCCTCTGCCACCCACCCGCCCAACTGACAGCCAGCCATTAGACATGCCCAGATAGTTCTGAGGGTCTGTCTGTGATGTCATAAAGGGCCTGCTGATCAATGGGCAGCTTTCTTATTGGCTGCTGTATTAGATTGACAGATGGAAGCTGGCAGCTGATTGGCTGTCTAGCCTAAAGTGCTTTACACACCTCCCTGATGGTACTACTCGCTAAGACTCCACCTCAGCTCATTGGGTAATGAAAAATTTAGAACAATTGATGGATGAAAGCAGGCAGGCCGGCCATTTTGGGACGCTCAGTGGACTTGTTTAATGCAATGCACCTTTGTATATTCACATGCATTCGCTTCATGCTGTAACCACTGTGCATAAAAATTTGGAAACATGGCATACAGTGTATCATTTGGTGTCTAAGTCATGTTTCCCATATTTTCCCTTCCCAGATACAAGCCCGTTTGAGTGTTTGGGGCACTTTTTAGCTAAAATCATCCTACAGGGCCTAACTGCATATGCTAAAGCCTGCCTATTTTGAATGGTGTAGTTGCCCCTGCAACCTCCAAAAATATCAGGATTTACTTCCCCAATAACCTGCTAACTCACCCCTGAAATACATACTTATTCACCCTATTTTGTTAATTGGACTCATTTCTCATTTGAAATGCCCATTTTTGGGGGGCCAGAAATGTGCGTCTTTAAAAGGTGATTTCTACGATACCCCACTTTTGCGCGTCGGACCTCAACTTTTCCCGTAAACGCAGAAAAACAGCAATTTTCAGGAGAAACGAGACAGACATCCCCTCCCTCTGCCACCCACCCGCCCAACTGACAGCCAGCCATTAGACATGCACAGATAGTTCTGAGGGTCTGTCTGTGATGTCATAAAGGGCCTGCTGATCAATGGGCAGCTTTCTGATTGGCTGCTGTATTTGATTGACAGATGGAAGCTGGCAGCTGATTGGCTGTCTAGCCTAAAGTGCTTTACACACCTCCCTGATGGTACCACTGGCTAAGACTCCACCTCAGCTCATTGGGTAATGAAAAATTTAGAACAATTGATGGATGAAAGCAGGCAGGCCGGCCATTTTGGGACGCTCATTGGACTTGTTTAATGCAATGCACCTTTGTATTTTCACATGCATTCGCTTCATGCTGTAACCACTGTGCATAAAAATTTGGAAACATGGCATACAGAGTATCATTTGGTGTCTAAGTCATGTTTCCCATGTTTTTCCTTCCCAGATACTAGCCCGTTTGAGTGTTTGGGGCACTTTTTAGCTAAAATCATCCTACGGGGCCTAACTGCATATGCTAAAGCCTGCCTATTTTGAATGGTCTAATGGCCCCTGCAACCTCCAAAAATATCAGGACTTACTTCCCCAATAACCTGCTATCTCACCCCTGAAATACATACTTATTCACCCTATTTTGTTAATTGGACTCATTTCTCATTTGAAATGCCCATTTTTGGGGGGCCAGAAATGTGCGTCTTTAAAAGGTGATTTCTACGATACCTCACATTTGCGCGTCGGACCTCAACTTTTCCCGTAAACGCAGAAAAAACGCAATTTTCAGGAGAAACGAGACAGACATCCCCTCCCTCTGCCACCCACCCGCCCAACTAAAAGCCAGCCATTAGACATGCACAGATAGTTCTGAGGGTCTGTCTGTGATGTCATAAAGGGCCTGCTGATCAATGGGCAGCTTTCTGATTGGCTGCTGTATTTGATTGACAGATGGAAGCTGGCAGCTGATTGGCTGTCTAGCCTAAAGTGCTTTACACACCTCCCTGATGGTACCACTGGCTAAGACTCCACCTCAGCTCATTGGGTAATGAAAAATTTAGAACAATTGATGGATGAAAGCAGGCAGGCCGGCCATTTTGGGACGCTCATTGGACTTGTTTAATGCAATGCACCTTTGTATTTTCACATGCATTCACTTCATGCTGTAACCACTGTGCATAAAAATTTGGAAACATGGCATACAGTGTATCATTTGGTGTCTAAGTCATGTTTCCTATATTTTCCCTTCCCAGATACAAGCCCGTTTGAGTGTTTGGGGCACTTTTTAGCTAAAATCATCCTACAGGGCCTAACTGCATATGCTAAAGCCTGCCTATTTTGAATGGTGTAGTTGCCCCTGCAACCTCCAAAAATATCAGGATTTACTTCCCCAATAACCTGCTAAATCACCCCTGAAATACATACTTATTCACCCTATTTTGTTAATTGGACTCATTTCTCATTTGAAATGCCCATTTTTTGGGGGCCAGAAATGTGCGTCTTTAAAATGTGATTTCTACGAGACCCCACTTTTGCGCGTTGGACCTCAACTTTTCCCGTAAACGCAGAAAAACCGCAATTTTCAGGAGAAACGAGACAGACATCCCCTCCCTCTGCCACCCACCCGCCCAACTGACAGCCAGCCATTAGACATGCACAGATAGTTCTGAGGGTCTGTCTGTGATGTCATAAAGAGCCTGCTGATCAATGGGCAGCTTTCTGATTGGCTGCTGTATTTGATTGACAGATAGAAGCTGGCAGCTGATTGGCTGTCTAGCCTAAAGTGCTTTACACACCTCCCTGATGGTACCACTGGCTAAGACTCCACCTCAGCTCATTGGGTAATGAAAAATTTAGAACAATTGATGGATGAAAGCAGGCAGGCCGGCCATTTTGGGACGCTCATTGGACTTGTTTAATGCAGTGCACCTTTGTATTTTCACATGCATTCGCTTCATGCTGTAACCACTGTGCATAAAAATTTGGAAACATGGCATATAGTGTATCATTTGGTGTCTAAGTCATGTTTCCCATATTTTCCCTTCCCAGATACAAGCCCGTTTGAGTGTTTGGGGCACTTTTTAGCTAAAATCATCCTACAGGGCCTAACTGCATATGCTAAAGCCTGCCTATTTTGAATGGTGTAGTGGCCCCTGCAACCTCCAAAAATATCAGGACTTACTTCCCCAATAACCTGCTAACTCACCCCTGAAATACATACTTATTCACCCTATTTTGTTCATTGGACTCATTTCTCATTGGAAATGCCCATTTTTTGGGGGCCAGAAATGTGCTTCTTTAAAAGGTGATTTCTACGAGACCCCACTTTTGCGTGTTGGACCTCAACTTTTCCCGTAAACGCAGAAAAACCGCAATTTTCAGGAGAAACGAGACAGACATCCCCTCCCTCTGCCACCCACCCGCCCAACTGACAGCTAGCCATTAGACATGCACAGATAGTTCTGATTGTCTGTCTGTGATGTCATAAAGGGCCTGCTGATCAATGGGCAGCTTTCTGATTGGCTGCTGTATTTGATTAACAGATGGAAGCTGGCAGCTGATTGGCTGTCTAGCCTAAAGTGCTTTACACACCTCCCTCTTGGTACCACTGGCTAAGACTACACCTCAGCTCATTAGGTAATGAAAAATTTAGAACAATTGATGGATGAAAGCAGGCAGGCCATCCATTTTGGGACGCTCATTGGACTTGTTTAATGCAATGCACCTTTGTATTTTCAAATGCATTCGCTTCATGCTGTAACCACTGTGCATAAAAATTTGGAAACATGGCATATAGTGTATCATTTGGTGTCTAAGTCATGTTTCCCATATTTTCCCTTCCCAGATACAAGCCCGTTTGAGTGTTTGGGGCACTTTTTAGCTAAAATCATCCTACAGGGCCTAACTGCATATGCTAAAGAGTGCCTATTTTGAATGGTGTAGTTGCCCCTGCAACCTCCAAAAATATCAGGATTTACTTCCCCAATAACCTGCTAACTCACCCCTGAAATACATACTTATTCACCCTATTTTGTTCATTGGACTCATTTCTCATTTGAAATGCCCATTTTTGGGGGGCCAGAAATGTGCGTCTTTAAAAGGTGATTTCTACGATACCCCACTTTTGCGCGTCGGACCTCAACTTTTCCCGTAAACGCAGAAAAACCGCAATTTTCAGAAGAAACGAGACAGACATCCCCTCCCTCTGCCACCCACCCGCCCAACTGACAGCCAGCCATTAGACATGCACAGATAGTTCTGAGGGTCTGTCTGTGATGTCATAAAGGGCCTGCTGATCAATGGGCAGCTTTCTGATTGGCTGCTGTATTTGATTGACAGATGGAAGCTGGCAGCTGATTGGCTGTCTAGCCTAAAGTGCTTTACACACCTCCCTGATGGTACCACTGGCTAAGACACCACCTCAGCTCATTGGGTAATGAAAAATTTAGAACAATTGATGGATGAAAGCAGGCAGGCCGGCCATTTTGGGACGCTCATTGGACTTGTTTAATGCAATGCACCTTTGTATTTTCACATGCATTCGCTTCATGCTGTAACCACTGTGCATAAAAATTTGGAAACATGGCATACAGTGTATCATTTGGTGTCTAAGTCATGTTTCCCATATTTTCCCTTCCCAGATACAAGCCCGTTTGAGTGTTTGGGGCACTTTTTAGCTAAAATCATCCTACAGGGCCTAACTGCATATGCTAAAGCCTGCCTATTTTGAATGGTGTAGTGGCCCCTGCAACCTCCAAAAATATCAGGACTTACTTCCCCAATAACCTGCTAACTCACCCCTGAAATACATACTTATTCACCCTATTTTGTTCATTGGACTCATTTCTCATTTAAAATGCCCATTTTTGGGGAGCCAGAAATGTGCGTCTTTAAAAGGTGATTTCTACGATACCCCACTTTTGCGCGTCGGACCTCAACTTTTCCCGTAAACGCAGAAAAAACGCAATTTTCAGGAGAAACGAGACAGACATCCCCTCCCTCTGCCACCTACCCGCCCAACTGAAAGCCAGGCTTTAGACATGCACAGATAGTTCTGAGGGTTTGTCTGTGATGTCATAAAGGGCCTGCTGATCAATGGGCAGCTTTCAAATTGGCTGCTGTATTTGATTGACAGATGGAAGCTGGCAGCTGATTGGCTGTCTAGCCTAAAGTGCTTTATACACCTTCCTGATGGTACCACTGGCTAAGACTCCACCTCAGCTCATTGGGTAATGAAAAATTTAGAACAATTGATGGATGAAAGCAGGCAGGCCGGCCATTTTGGGACGCTCATTGGACTTGTTTAATGCAATGCACCTTTGTATTTTCACATGCATTCGCTTCATGCTGTAACCACTGTGCATAAAAATTTGGAAACATGGCATATAGTGTATCATTTGGTGTCTAAGTCATGTTTCCCATATTTTCCCTTCCCAGATACAAGCCCGTTTGAGTGTTTGGGGCACTTTTTAGCTAAAATCATCCTACAGGGCCTAACTGCATATGCTAAAGCCTGCCTATTTTGAATGGTGTAGTGGCCCCTGCAACCTCCAAAAATATCAGGACTTACTTCCCCAATAACCTGCTAACTCACCCCTGAAATACATACTTATTCACCCTATTTTGTTCATTGGACTCATTTCTCATTGGAAATGCCCATTTTTTGGGGGCCAGAAATGTGCTTCTTTAAAAGGTGATTTCTACGAGACCCCACTTTTGCGCGTTGGACCTCAACTTTTCCCGTAAACGCAGAAAAACCGCAATTTTCAGGAGAAACGAGACAGACATCCCCTCCCTCTGCCACCCACCCGCCCAACTGACAGCTAGCCATTAGACATGCACAGATAGTTCTGATTGTCTGTCTGTGATGTCATAAAGGGCCTGCTGATCAATGGGCAGCTTTCTGATTGGCTGCTGTATTTGATTGACAGATGGAAGCTGGCAGCTGATTGGCTGTCTAGCCTAAAGTGCTTTAGACACCTCCCTGATGGTACCACTGGCTAAGACTACACCTCAGCTCATTAGGTAATGAAAAATTTAGAACAATTGATGGATGAAAGCAGGCAGGCCATCCATTTTGGGACGCTCATTGGACTTGTTTAATGCAATGCACCTTTGTATTTTCACATGCATTCGCTTCATGCTGTAACCACTGTGCATAAAAATTTGGAAACATGGCATATAGTGTATCATTTGGTGTCTAAGTCATGTTTCCCATATTTTCCCTTCCCAGATACAAGCCCGTTTGAGTGTTTGGGGCACTTTTTAGCTAAAATCATCCTACAGGGCCTAACTGCATATGCTAAAGAGTGCCTATTTTGAATGGTGTAGTTGCCCCTGCAACCTCCAAAAATATCAGGATTTACTTCCCCAATAACCTGCTAACTCACCCCTGAAATACATACTTATTCACCCTATTTTGTTCATTGGACTCATTTCTCATTTGAAATGCCCATTTTTGGGGGGCCAGAAATGTGCGTCTTTAAAAGGTGATTTCTACGATACCCCACTTTTGCGCGTCGAACCTCAACTTTTCCCGTAAACGCAGAAAAACCGCAATTTTCAGGAGAAACGAGACAGACATCCCCTCCCTCTGCCACCCACCCGCCCAACTGACAGCCAGGCTTTAGACATGCACAGATAGTTCTGAGGGTTTGTCTGTGATGTCATAAAGGGCCTGCTGATCAATGGGCAGCTTTCTGATTGGCTGCTGTATTTGATTGACAGATGGAAGCTGGCAGCTGATTGGCTGTCTAGCCTAAAGTGCTTTACACACCTCCCTGATGGTACCACTGGCTAAGACTCCACCTCAGCTCATTGGGTAATGAAAAATTTAGAACAATTGATGGATGAAAGCAGGCAGGCCGGCCATTTTGGGACGCTCATTGGACTTGTTTAATGCAATGCACCTTTGTATTTTCACATGCATTCGCTTCATGCTGTAACCACTGTGCATAAAAATTTGGAAACATGGCATACAGAGTATCATTTGGTGTCTAAGTCATGTTTCCCATGTTTTTCCTTCCCAGATACTAGCCCGTTTGAGTGTTTGGGGCACTTTTTAGCTAAAATCATCCTACGGGGCCTAACTGCATATGCTAAAGCCTGCCTATTTTGAATGGTCTAGTGGCCCCTGCAACCTCCAAAAATATCAGGACTTACTTCCCCAATAACCTGCTATCTCACCCCTGAAATACATACTTATTCACCCTATTTTGTTAATTGGACTCATTTCTCATTTGAAATGCCCATTTTTGGGGGGCCAGAAATGTGCGTCTTTAAAAGGTGATTTCTACGATATCCCACTTTTGCGCGTCGGACCTCAACTTTTCCCGTAAACGCAGAAAAAACGCAATTTTCAGGAGAAACGAGACAGACATCCCCTCCCTCTGCCACCCACCCGCCCAACTGACAGCCAGCCATTAGACATGCACAGATAGTTCTGAGGGTCTGTCTGTGATGTCATAAAGGGCCTGCTGATCAATGGGCAGCTTTCTGATTGGCTGCTGTATTAGATTGACAGATGGAAGCTGGCAGCTGATTGGCTGTCTAGCCTAAAGTGCTTTACACACCTCCCTGATGGTACCACTCGCTAAGACTCCACCTCAGCTCATTGGGTAATGAAAAATTTAGAACAATTGATGGATGAAAGCAGGCAGGCCGGCCATATTGGGACGCTCAGTGGACTTGTTTAATGCAATGCACCTTTGTATATTCACATGCATTCGCTTCATGCTGTAACCACTGTGCATAAAATTTTGGAAACATGGCATACAGTGTATCATTTGGTGTCTAAGTCATGTTTCCCATATTTTCCCTTCCCAGATACAAGCCCGTTTGAGTGTTTGGGGCACTTTTTAGCTAAAATCATCCTACAGGACCTAACTGCATATGCTAAAGCCTGCCTTTTTTGAATGGTGTAGTTGCCCCTGCAACCTCCAAAAATATCAAGATTTACTTCCCCAATAACCTGCTAACTCACCCCTGAAATACATACTTATTCACCCTATTTTGTTCATAGGACTCATTTCTCATTTGAAATGCCCATTTTTGGGGGGCCAGAAATGTGCGTCTTTAAAAGGTGATTTCTACGATACCCCACTTTTGCGCGTCGGACCTCAACTTTTCCCGTAAACGCAGAAAAACCGCAATTTTCAGGAGAAACGAGACAGACATCCCCTCCCTCTGCCACCCACCCGCCCAACTGACAGCCAGCCATTAGACATGCACAGATAGTTCTGAGGGTCTGTCTGTGATGTCATAAAGGGCCTGCTGATCAATGGGCAGCTTTCTGATTGGCTGCTGTATTTGATTGACAGATGGAAGCTGGCAGCTGATTGGCTGTCTAGACTAAAGTGCTTTACAAACCTCCCTGATGGTACCACTGGCTAAGACTACACCTCAGCTCATTGGGTAATGAAAAATTTAGAACAATTGATGGATGAAAGCAGGCAGGCCGGCCATTTTGGGACGCTCATTGGACTTGTTTAATGCAATGCACCTTTGTATTTTCACATGCATTCGCTTCATACTGTAACCACTGTGCATAAAAATTTGGAAACATGGCATACAGTGTATCATTTGGTGTCTAAGTCATGTTTCCCATATTTTCCCTTCCCAGATACAAGCCCGTTTGAGTGTTTGGGGCACTTTTTAGCTAAAATCATCCTACAGGGCCTAACTGCATATGCTAAAGCCTGCCTATTTTGAATGGTGTAGTGGCCCCTGCAACCTCCAAAAATATCAGGACTTACTTCCCCAATAACCTGCTAACTCACCCCTGAAATACATACTTATTCACCCTATTTTGTTCATTGGACTCATTTCTCATTTGAAATGCCCATTTTTGGGGAGCCAGAAATGTGCGTCTTTAAAAGGTGATTTCTACGATAATCCAATTTTGCGCGTCGGACCTCAACTTTTCCCGTAAACGCAGAAAAACCGCAATTTTCAGGAGAAACGAGACAGACATCCCCTCCCTCTGCCACCCACCCGCCCAACTGAAAGCCAGCCATTAGATATGCACAGATAGTTCTGAGGGTCTGTCTGTGATGTCATAAAGGGCCTGCTGATCAATGGGCAGCTTTCTGATTGGCTGCTGTATTTGGTTGACAGATGGAAGCTGGCAGCTGATTGGCTGTCTAGCCTAAAGTGCTTTACACACCTCCCTGATGGTACCACTGGCTAAGACTCCACCTCAGCTCATTGGGTAATGAAAAATGTAGAACAATTGATGGATGAAAGCAGGCAGGCCGGCCATTTTGGGATGCTCATTGGACTTGTTTAATGCAATGCACCTTTGTATTTTCACATGCATTCGCTTCATACTGTAACCACTGTGCATAAAAATTTGGAAACATGGCATACAGTGTATTATTTGGTGTCTAAGTCATGTTTCCCATATTTTCCCTTCCCAGATACAAGCCCGTTTGAGCGTTTGGGGCACTTTTTAGCTAAAATCATCCTACAGGGCCTAACTGCATATGCTAAAGCCTGCCTATTTTGAATGGTCTAGTGGCCCCTGCAACCTCCAAAAATATCAGGATTTTCTTCCCCAATAACCTGCTAACTCACCCCTGAAATACCTACTTATTCACCCTATTTTGTTAATTGGACTCATTTCTCATTTGAAATGCCCATTTTTTGGGGGCCATAAATGTGCGTCTTTAAAAGGTGATTTCTACGAGACCCCACTTTTGCGCGTCGGACCTAAACTTTTCCCGTAAACGCAGAAAAACCGCAATTTTCAGGAGAAACGAGACATACATCCCCTCCCTCTGCCACCCACCCGCCCAACTGACAGCCAGCCATTAGACATGCACAGATAGTTCTGAGGGTCTGTCTGTGATGTCATAAAGGGCCTGCTGATCAATGGGCAGCTTTCTGATTGGCTGCTGTATTTGATTGACAGATGGAAGCTGGCAGCTGATTGGCTGTCTAGCCTAAAGTGCTTTACACACCTCCCTGATGGTACCACTGGCTAAGACTCAACCTCAGCTCATTGGGTAATGAAAAATTTAGAACAATTGATGGATGAAAGCAGGCAGGCCGGCCATTTTGGGACGCTCATTGGACTTGTTTAATGCAATGCACCTTTGTATTTTCACATGCATTCGCTTCATGCTGTAACCACTGTGCATAAAAATTTGGAAACATGGCATACAGTGTATCATTTGGTGTCTAAGTCATGTTTCCCATGTTTTTCCTTCCCAGATACTAGCCCGTTTGAGTGTTTGGGGCACTTTTTAGCTAAAATCATCCTACGGGGCCTAACTGCATATGCTAAAGCCTGCCTATTTTGAATGGTGTAGTGGCCCCTGCAACCTCCAAAAATATCAGGACTTACTTCCCCAATAACCTGCTAACTCACCCCTGAAATACATACTTATTCACCCTATTTTGTTCATTGGACTCATTTCTCATTTGAAATGCCCATTTTTGGGGGGGGGGGGCAGAAATGTGCGTCTTTAAAAGGTGATTTCTACGATACCTCACTTTTGCGCGTCGGACCTCAACTTTTCCCGTAAACACAGAAAAAACGCAATTTTCAGGAGAAACGAGACAGACATCACCTCCCTCTGCCACCCACCCGCCCAACTGAAAGCCAGCCATTAGACATGCACAGATAGTTCTGAGGGTCTGTCTGTGATGTCATAAAGGGCCTGCTGATCAATGGGCAGCTTTCTGATTGGCTGCTGCATTTGATTGACAGATGGAAGCTGGCAGCTGATTGGCTTTCTAGCCTAAAGTGCTTTACACACCTCCCTGATGGTACCACTGGCTAAGACTCCACCTCAGCTCATTGGGTAATGAAAAATTTAGAACAATTGATGGATGAAAGCAGGCAGGCCGGCCATTTTGGGACGCTCATTGGACTTTTTTAATGCAATGCACCTTTGTATTTTCACATGCATTCGCTTCATGCTGTAACCACTGTGCATAAAAATTTGGAAACATGGCATACAGTGTATCATTTGGTGTCTAAGTCATGTTTCCCATATTTTCCCTTCCCAGATACAAGCCCGTTTGAGTGTTTGGGGCACTTTTTAGCTAAAATCATCCTACAGGGCCTAACTGCATATGCTAAAGCCTGCCTATTTTGAATGGTGTAGTTGCCCCTGCAACCTCCAAAAATATCAGGATTTACTTCCCCAATAACCTGCTAACTCACCCCTGAAATACATACTTATTCACCCTATTTTGTTAATTGGACTCATTTCTCATTTGAAATGCCCATTTTTGGGGGGCCAGAAATGTGCGTCTTTAAAAGGTGATTTCTACGATACCTCACTTTTGCGCGTCGGACCTCAACTTTTCCCGTAAACACAGAAAAAACGCAATTTTCAGGAGAAACGAGACAGACATCACCTCCCTCTGCCACCCACCCGCCCAACTGAAAGCCAGCCATTAGACATGCACAGATAGTTCTGAGGGTCTGTCTGTGATGTCATAAAGGGCCTGCTGATCAATGGGCAGCTTTCTGATTGGCTGCTGCATTTGATTGACAGATGGAAGCTGGCAGCTGATTGGCTTTCTAGCCTAAAGTGCTTTACACACCTCCCTGATGGTACCACTGGCTAAGACTCCACCTCAGCTCATTGGGTAATGAAAAATTTAGAACAATTGATGGATGAAAGCAGGCAGGCCGGCCATTTTGGGACGCTCATTGGACTTTTTTAATGCAATGCACCTTTGTATTTTCACATGCATTCGCTTCATGCTGTAACCACTGTGCATAAAAATTTGGAAACATGGCATACAGTGTATCATTTGGTGTCTAAGTCATGTTTCCTATATTTTCCCTTCCCAGATACAAGCCCGTTTGAGTGTTTGGGGCACTTTTTAGCTAAAATCATCCTACAGGGCCTAACTGCATATGCTAAAGCCTGCCTATTTTGAATGGTGTAGTTGCCCCTGCAACCTCCAAAAATATCAGGATTTACTTCCCCAATAACCTGCTAACTCACCCCTGAAATACATACTTATTCACCCTATTTTGTTCATTGGACTCATTTCTCATTGGAAATGCCCATTTTTGGGGAGCCAGAAATGTGCGTCTTTAAAAGGTGATTTCTACGATAATCCAATTTTGCGCGTCGGACCTCAGCTTTTCCAGTAAACGCAGAAAAACCGCAATTTTCAGGAGAAACGAGACAGACATCCCCTCCCTCTGCCACCCACCCGCCCAACTGAAAGCCAGCCATTAGATATGCACAGATAGTTCTGAGGGTCTGTCTGTGATGTCATAAAGGGCCTGCTGATCAATGGGCAGCTTTCTGATTGGCTGCTGTATTTGATTGACAGATGGAAGCTGGCAGCTGATTGGCTGTCTAGCCTAAAGTGCTTTACACACCTCCCTGATGGTACCACTGGCTAAGACTCCACCTCAGCTCATTGGGTAATGAAAAATGTAGAACAATTGATGGATGAAAGCAGGCAGGCCGGCCATTTTGGGATGCTCATTGGACTTGTTTAATGCAATGCACCTTTGTATTTTCACATGCATTCGCTTCATGCTGTAACCACTGTGCATAAAAATTTGGAAACATGGCATACAGTGTATTATTTGGTGTCTAAGTCATGTTTCCCATATTTTCCCTTCCCAGATACAAGCCCGTTTGAGCGTTTGGGGCACTTTTTAGCTAAAATCATCCTACAGGGCCTAACTGCATATGCTAAAGCCTGCCTATTTTGAATGGTCTAGTGGCCCCTGCAACCTCCAAAAATATCAGGATTTTCTTCCCCAATAACCTGCTAACTCACCCCTGAAATACCTACTTATTCACCCTATTTTGTTAATTGGACTCATTTCTCATTTGAAATGCCCATTTTTGGGGGGCCATAAATGTGCGTCTTTAAAAGGTGATTTCTACGATACCCCACTTTTGCGCGTCGGACCTCAACTTTTCCCGTAAACGCAGAAAAACCGCAATTTTCAGGAGAAACGAGACAGACATCCCCTCCCTCTGCCACCCACCCGCCCAACTGACAGCCAGCCATTAGACATGCACAGATAGTTCTGAGGGTCTGTCTGTGATGTCATAAAGGGCCTGCTGATCAATGGGCAGCTTTCTGATTGGCTGCTGTATTTGATTGACAGATGGAAGCTGGCAGCTGATTGGCTGTCTAGCCTAAAGTGCTTTACACACCTCCCTGATGGTACCACTGGCTAAGACTCAACCTCAGCTCATTGGGTAATGAAAAATTTAGAACAATTGATGGATGAAAGCAGGCAGGCCGGCCATTTTGGGACGCTCATTGGACTTGTTTAATGCAATGCACCTTTGTATTTTCACATGCATTCGCTTCATGCTGTAACCACTGTGCATAAAAATTTGGAAACATGGCATACAGAGTATCATTTGGTGTCTAAGTCATGTTTCCCATGTTTTTCCTTCCCAGATACTAGCCCGTTTGAGTGTTTGGGGCACTTTTTAGCTAAAATCATCCTACGGGGCCTAACTGCATATGCTAAAGCCTGCCTATTTTGAATGGTCTAGTGGCCCCTGCAACCTCCAAAAATATCAGGACTTACTTCCCCAATAACCTGCTATCTCACCCCTGAAATACATACTTATTCACCCTATTTTGTTAATTGGACTCATTTCTCATTTGAAATGCCCATTTTTGGTGGGCCAGAAATGTGCGTCTTTAAAAGGTGATTTCTACGATATCCCACTTTTGCGCGTCGGACCTCAACTTTTCCCGTAAATGCAGAAAAAACGCAATTTTCAGGAGAAACGAGACAGACATCCCCTCCCTCTGCCACCCACCCGCCCAACTGACAGCCAGCCATTAGACATGCACAGATAGTTCTGAGGGTCTGTCTGTGATGTAATAAAGGGCCTGCTGATCAATGGGCAGCTTTCTGATTGGCTGCTGTATTAGATTGACAGATGGAAGCTGGCAGCTGATTGGCTGTCTAGCCTAAAGTGCTTTACACACCTCCCTGATGGTACCACTCGCTAAGACTCCACCTCAGCTCATTGGGTAATGAAAAATTTAGAACGATTGATGGATGAAAGCAGGCAGGCCGGCCATTTTGGGACGCTCAGTGGACTTGTTTAATGCAATGCACCTTTGTATATTCACATGCATTCGCTTCATGCTGTAACCACTGTGCATAAAAATTTGGAAACATGGCATACAGTGTATCATTTGGTGTCTAAGTCATGTTTCCCATATTTTCCCTTCCCAGATACAAGCCCGTTTGAGTGTTTGGGGCACTTTTTAGCTAAAATCATCCTACAGGGCCTAACTGCATATGCTAAAGCCTGCCTATTTTGAATGGTGTAGTTGCCCCTGCAACCTCCAAAAATATCAGGATTTACTTCCCCAATAACCTGCTAACTCACCCCTGAAATACATACTTATTCACCCTATTTTGTTAATTGAACTCATTTCTCATTTGAAATGCCCATTTTTGGGGGGCCAGAAATGTGCGTCTTTAAAAGGTGATTTCTACGATACCCCACTTTTGCGCGTCGGACCTCAACTTTTCCCGTAAACGCAGAAAAACCGCAATTTTCAGGAGAAACGAGACAGACATCCCCTCCCTCTGCCACCCACCCGCCCAACTGACAGCCAGCCATTAGACATGCACAGATAGTTCTGAGGGTCTGTCTGTGATGTCATAAAGGGCCTGCTGATCAATGGGCAGCTTTCTGATTGGCTGCTGTATTTGATTGACAGATGGAAGCTGGCAGCTGATTGGCTGTCTAGCCTAAAGTGCTTTACACACCTCCCTGATGGTACCACTGGCTAAGACTCCACCTCAGCTCATTGGGTAATGAAAAATTTAGAACAATTGATGGATGAAAGCAGGCAGGCCGGCCATTTTGGGACGCTCATTGGACTTGTTTAATGCAATGCACCTTTGTATTTTCACATGCATTCGCTTCATGCTGTAACCACTGTGCATAAAAATTTGGAAACATGGCATACAGAGTATCATTTGGTGTCTAAGTCATGTTTCCCATGTTTTTCCTTCCCAGATACTAGCCCGTTTGAGTGTTTGGGGCACTTTTTAGCTAAAATCATCCTACGGGGCCTAACTGCATATGCTAAAGCCTGCCTATTTTGAATGGTCTAGTGGCCCCTGCAACCTCCAAAAATATCAGGACTTACTTCCCCAATAACCTGCTATCTCACCCCTGAAATACATACTTATTCACCCTATTTTGTTAATTGGACTCATTTCTCATTTGAAATGCCCATTTTTGGGGGGCCAGAAATGTGCGTCTTTAAAAGGTGATTTCTACGATATCCCACTTTTGCGCGTCGGACCTCAACTTTTCCCGTAAACGCAGAAAAAACGCAATTTTCAGGAGAAACGAGACAGACATCCCCTCCCTCTGCCACCCACCCGCCCAACTGACAGCCAGCCATTAGACATGCACAGATAGTTCTGAGGGTCTGTCTGTGATGTCATAAAGGGCCTGCTGATCAATGGGCAGCTTTCTGATTGGCTGCTGTATTAGATTGACAGATGGAAGCTGGCAGCTGATTGGCTGTCTAGCCTAAAGTGCTTTACACACCTCCCTGATGGTACCACTCGCTAAGACTCCACCTCAGCTCATTGGGTAATGAAAAATTTAGAACAATTGATGGATGAAAGCAGGCAGGCCGGCCATATTGGGACGCTCAGTGGACTTGTTTAATGCAATGCACCTTTGTATATTCACATGCATTCGCTTCATGCTGTAACCACTGTGCATAAAATTTTGGAAACATGGCATACAGTGTATCATTTGGTGTCTAAGTCATGTTTCCCATATTTTCCCTTCCCAGATACAAGCCCGTTTGAGTGTTTGGGGCACTTTTTAGCTAAAATCATCCTACAGGACCTAACTGCATATGCTAAAGCCTGCCTTTTTTGAATGGTGTAGTTGCCCCTGCAACCTCCAAAAATATCAAGATTTACTTCCCCAATAACCTGCTAACTCACCCCTGAAATACATACTTATTCACCCTATTTTGTTCATAGGACTCATTTCTCATTTGAAATGCCCATTTTTGGGGGGCCAGAAATGTGCGTCTTTAAAAGGTGATTTCTACGATACCCCACTTTTGCGCGTCGGACCTCAACTTTTCCCGTAAACGCAGAAAAACCGCAATTTTCAGGAGAAACGAGACAGACATCCCCTCCCTCTGCCACCCACCCGCCCAACTGACAGCCAGCCATTAGACATGCACAGATAGTTCTGAGGGTCTGTCTGTGATGTCATAAAGGGCCTGCTGATCAATGGGCAGCTTTCTGATTGGCTGCTGTATTTGATTGACAGATGGAAGCTGGCAGCTGATTGGCTGTCTAGACTAAAGTGCTTTACAAACCTCCCTGATGGTACCACTGGCTAAGACTACACCTCAGCTCATTGGGTAATGAAAAATTTAGAACAATTGATGGATGAAAGCAGGCAGGCCGGCCATTTTGGGACGCTCATTGGACTTGTTTAATGCAATGCACCTTTGTATTTTCACATGCATTCGCTTCATACTGTAACCACTGTGCATAAAAATTTGGAAACATGGCATACAGTGTATCATTTGGTGTCTAAGTCATGTTTCCCATATTTTCCCTTCCCAGATACAAGCCCGTTTGAGTGTTTGGGGCACTTTTTAGCTAAAATCATCCTACAGGGCCTAACTGCATATGCTAAAGCCTGCCTATTTTGAATGGTGTAGTGGCCCCTGCAACCTCCAAAAATATCAGGACTTACTTCCCCAATAACCTGCTAACTCACCCCTGAAATACATACTTATTCACCCTATTTTGTTCATTGGACTCATTTCTCATTTGAAATGCCCATTTTTGGGGAGCCAGAAATGTGCGTCTTTAAAAGGTGATTTCTACGATAATCCAATTTTGCGCGTCGGACCTCAACTTTTCCCGTAAACGCAGAAAAACCGCAATTTTCAGGAGAAACGAGACAGACATCCCCTCCCTCTGCCACCCACCCGCCCAACTGAAAGCCAGCCATTAGATATGCACAGATAGTTCTGAGGGTCTGTCTGTGATGTCATAAAGGGCCTGCTGATCAATGGGCAGCTTTCTGATTGGCTGCTGTATTTGGTTGACAGATGGAAGCTGGAAGCTGATTGGCTGTCTAGCCTAAAGTGCTTTACACACCTCCCTGATGGTACCACTGGCTAAGACTCCACCTCAGCTCATTGGGTAATGAAAAATGTAGAACAATTGATGGATGAAAGCAGGCAGGCCGGCCATTTTGGTATGCTCATTGGACTTGTTTAATGCAATGCACCTTTGTATTTTCACATGCATTCGCTTCATGCTGTAACCACTGTGCATAAAAATTTGGAAACATGGCATACAGTGTATTATTTGGTGTCTAAGTCATGTTTCCCATATTTTCCCTTCCCAGATACAAGCCCGTTTGAGCGTTTGGGGCACTTTTTAGCTAAAATCATCCTACAGGGCCTAACTGCATATGCTAAAGCCTGCCTATTTTGAATGGTCTAGTGGCCCCTGCAACCTCCAAAAATATCAGGATTTTCTTCCCCAATAACCTGCTAACTCACCCCTGAAATACCTACTTATTCACCCTATTTTGTTAATTGGACTCATTTCTCATTTGAAATGCCCATTTTTTGGGGGCCATAAATGTGCGTCTTTAAAAGGTGATTTCTACGAGACCCCACTTTTGCGCGTCGGACCTAAACTTTTCCCGTAAACGCAGAAAAACCGCAATTTTCAGGAGAAACGAGACATACATCCCCTCCCTCTGCCACCCACCCGCCCAACTGACAGCCAGCCATTAGACATGCACAGATAGTTCTGAGGGTCTGTCTGTGATGTCATAAAGGGCCTGCTGATCAATGGGCAGCTTTCTGATTGGCTGCTGTATTTGATTGACAGATGGAAGCTGGCAGCTGATTGGCTGTCTAGCCTAAAGTGCTTTACACACCTCCCTGATGGTACCACTGGCTAAGACTCAACCTCAGCTCATTGGGTAATGAAAAATTTAGAACAATTGATGGATGAAAGCAGGCAGGCCGGCCATTTTGGGACGCTCATTGGACTTGTTTAATGCAATGCACCTTTGTATTTTCACATGCATTCGCTTCATGCTGTAACCACTGTGCATAAAAATTTGGAAACATGGCATACAGTGTATCATTTGGTGTCTAAGTCATGTTTCCCATGTTTTTCCTTCCCAGATACTAGCCCGTTTGAGTGTTTGGGGCACTTTTTAGCTAAAATCATCCTACGGGGCCTAACTGCATATGCTAAAGCCTGCCTATTTTGAATGGTGTAGTGGCCCCTGCAACCTCCAAAAATATCAGGACTTACTTCCCCAATAACCTGCTAACTCACCCCTGAAATACATACTTATTCACCCTATTTTGTTCATTGGACTCATTTCTCATTTGAAATGCCCATTTTTGGGGGCCATAAATGTGCGTCTTTAAAAGGTGATTTCTACGAGACCCCACTTTTGCGCGTCGGACCTAAACTTTTCCCGTAAACGCAGAAAAACCGCAATTTTCAGGAGAAACGAGACATACATCCCCTCCCTCTGCCACCCACCCGCCCAACTGACAGCCAGCCATTAGACATGCACAGATAGTTCTGAGGGTCTGTCTGTGATGTCATAAAGGGCCTGCTGATCAATGGGCAGCTTTCTGATTGGCTGCTGTATTTGATTGACAGATGGAAGCTGGCAGCTGATTGGCTGTCTAGCCTAAAGTGCTTTACACACCTCCCTGATGGTACCACTGGCTAAGACTCAACCTCAGCTCATTGGGTAATGAAAAATTTAGAACAATTGATGGATGAAAGCAGGCAGGCCGGCCATTTTGGGACGCTCATTGGACTTGTTTAATGCAATGCACCTTTGTATTTTCACATGCATTCGCTTCATGCTGTAACCACTGTGCATAAAAATTTGGAAACATGGCATACAGTGTATCATTTGGTGTCTAAGTCATGTTTCCCATGTTTTTCCTTCCCAGATACTAGCCCGTTTGAGTGTTTGGGGCACTTTTTAGCTAAAATCATCCTACGGGGCCTAACTGCATATGCTAAAGCCTGCCTATTTTGAATGGTGTAGTGGCCCCTGCAACCTCCAAAAATATCAGGACTTACTTCCCCAATAACCTGCTAACTCACCCCTGAAATACATACTTATTCACCCTATTTTGTTCATTGGACTCATTTCTCATTTGAAATGCCCATTTTTGGGGGGGGGGGGGGCAGAAATGTGCGTCTTTAAAAGGTGATTTCTACGATACCTCACTTTTGCGCGTCGGACCTCAACTTTTCCCGTAAACACAGAAAAAACGCAATTTTCAGGAGAAACGAGACAGACATCACCTCCCTCTGCCACCCACCCGCCCAACTGAAAGCCAGCCATTAGACATGCACAGATAGTTCTGAGGGTCTGTCTGTGATGTCATAAAGGGCCTGCTGATCAATGGGCAGCTTTCTGATTGGCTGCTGCATTTGATTGACAGATGGAAGCTGGCAGCTGATTGGCTTTCTAGCCTAAAGTGCTTTACACACCTCCCTGATGGTACCACTGGCTAAGACTCCACCTCAGCTCATTGGGTAATGAAAAATTTAGAACAATTGATGGATGAAAGCAGGCAGGCCGGCCATTTTGGGACGCTCATTGGACTTTTTTAATGCAATGCACCTTTGTATTTTCACATGCATTCGCTTCATGCTGTAACCACTGTGCATAAAAATTTGGAAACATGGCATACAGTGTATCATTTGGTGTCTAAGTCATGTTTCCTATATTTTCCCTTCCCAGATACAAGCCCGTTTGAGTGTTTGGGGCACTTTTTAGCTAAAATCATCCTACAGGGCCTAACTGCATATGCTAAAGCCTGCCTATTTTGAATGGTGTAGTTGCCCCTGCAACCTCCAAAAATATCAGGATTTACTTCCCCAATAACCTGCTAACTCACCCCTGAAATACATACTTATTCACCCTATTTTGTTCATTGGACTCATTTCTCATTGGAAATGCCCATTTTTGGGGAGCCAGAAATGTGCGTCTTTAAAAGGTGATTTCTACGATAATCCAATTTTGCGCGTCGGACCTCAGCTTTTCCAGTAAACGCAGAAAAACCGCAATTTTCAGGAGAAACGAGACAGACATCCCCTCCCTCTGCCACCCACCCGCCCAACTGAAAGCCAGCCATTAGATATGCACAGATAGTTCTGAGGGTCTGTCTGTGATGTCATAAAGGGCCTGCTGATCAATGGGCAGCTTTCTGATTGGCTGCTGTATTTGATTGACAGATGGAAGCTGGCAGCTGATTGGCTGTCTAGCCTAAAGTGCTTTACACACCTCCCTGATGGTACCACTGGCTAAGACTCCACCTCAGCTCATTGGGTAATGAAAAATGTAGAACAATTGATGGATGAAAGCAGGCAGGCCGGCCATTTTGGGATGCTCATTGGACTTGTTTAATGCAATGCACCTTTGTATTTTCACATGCATTCGCTTCATGCTGTAACCACTGTGCATAAAAATTTGGAAACATGGCATACAGTGTATTATTTGGTGTCTAAGTCATGTTTCCCATATTTTCCCTTCCCAGATACAAGCCCGTTTGAGCGTTTGGGGCACTTTTTAGCTAAAATCATCCTACAGGGCCTAACTGCATATGCTAAAGCCTGCCTATTTTGAATGGTCTAGTGGCCCCTGCAACCTCCAAAAATATCAGGATTTTCTTCCCCAATAACCTGCTAACTCACCCCTGAAATACCTACTTATTCACCCTATTTTGTTAATTGGACTCATTTCTCATTTGAAATGCCCATTTTTTGGGGGCCATAAATGTGCGTCTTTAAAAGGTGATTTCTACGAGACCCCACTTTTGCGCGTCGGACCTAAACTTTTCCCGTAAACGCAGAAAAACCGCAATTTTCAGGAGAAACGAGACATACATCCCCTCCCTCTGCCACCCACCCGCCCAACTGACAGCCAGCCATTAGACATGCACAGATAGTTCTGAGGGTCTGTCTGTGATGTCATAAAGGGCCTGCTGATCAATGGGCAGCTTTCTGATTGGCTGCTGTATTTGATTGACAGATGGAAGCTGGCAGCTGATTGGCTGTCTAGCCTAAAGTGCTTTACACACCTCCCTGATGGTACCACTGGCTAAGACTCAACCTCAGCTCATTGGGTAATGAAAAATTTAGAACAATTGATGGATGAAAGCAGGCAGGCCGGCCATTTTGGGACGCTCATTGGACTTGTTTAATGCAATGCACCTTTGTATTTTCACATGCATTCGCTTCATGCTGTAACCACTGTGCATAAAAATTTGGAAACATGGCATACAGTGTATCATTTGGTGTCTAAGTCATGTTTCCCATGTTTTTCCTTCCCAGATACTAGCCCGTTTGAGTGTTTGGGGCACTTTTTAGCTAAAATCATCCTACGGGGCCTAACTGCATATGCTAAAGCCTGCCTATTTTGAATGGTGTAGTGGCCCCTGCAACCTCCAAAAATATCAGGACTTACTTCCCCAATAACCTGCTAACTCACCCCTGAAATACATACTTATTCACCCTATTTTGTTCATTGGACTCATTTCTCATTTGAAATGCCCATTTTTGGGGGGGGGGGGCAGAAATGTGCGTCTTTAAAAGGTGATTTCTACGATACCTCACTTTTGCGCGTCGGACCTCAACTTTTCCCGTAAACACAGAAAAAACGCAATTTTCAGGAGAAACGAGACAGACATCACCTCCCTCTGCCACCCACCCGCCCAACTGAAAGCCAGCCATTAGACATGCACAGATAGTTCTGAGGGTCTGTCTGTGATGTCATAAAGGGCCTGCTGATCAATGGGCAGCTTTCTGATTGGCTGCTGCATTTGATTGACAGATGGAAGCTGGCAGCTGATTGGCTTTCTAGCCTAAAGTGCTTTACACACCTCCCTGATGGTACCACTGGCTAAGACTCCACCTCAGCTCATTGGGTAATGAAAAATTTAGAACAATTGATGGATGAAAGCAGGCAGGCCGGCCATTTTGGGACGCTCATTGGACTTTTTTAATGCAATGCACCTTTGTATTTTCACATGCATTCGCTTCATGCTGTAACCACTGTGCATAAAAATTTGGAAACATGGCATACAGTGTATCATTTGGTGTCTAAGTCATGTTTCCTATATTTTCCCTTCCCAGATACAAGCCCGTTTGAGTGTTTGGGGCACTTTTTAGCTAAAATCATCCTACAGGGCCTAACTGCATATGCTAAAGCCTGCCTATTTTGAATGGTGTAGTTGCCCCTGCAACCTCCAAAAATATCAGGATTTACTTCCCCAATAACCTGCTAACTCACCCCTGAAATACATACTTATTCACCCTATTTTGTTCATTGGACTCATTTCTCATTGGAAATGCCCATTTTTGGGGAGCCAGAAATGTGCGTCTTTAAAAGGTGATTTCTACGATAATCCAATTTTGCGCGTCGGACCTCAGCTTTTCCAGTAAACGCAGAAAAACCGCAATTTTCAGGAGAAACGAGACAGACATCCCCTCCCTCTGCCACCCACCCGCCCAACTGAAAGCCAGCCATTAGATATGCACAGATAGTTCTGAGGGTCTGTCTGTGATGTCATAAAGGGCCTGCTGATCAATGGGCAGCTTTCTGATTGGCTGCTGTATTTGATTGACAGATGGAAGCTGGCAGCTGATTGGCTGTCTAGCCTAAAGTGCTTTACACACCTCCCTGATGGTACCACTGGCTAAGACTCCACCTCAGCTCATTGGGTAATGAAAAATGTAGAACAATTGATGGATGAAAGCAGGCAGGCCGGCCATTTTGGGATGCTCATTGGACTTGTTTAATGCAATGCACCTTTGTATTTTCACATGCATTCGCTTCATGCTGTAACCACTGTGCATAAAAATTTGGAAACATGGCATACAGTGTATTATTTGGTGTCTAAGTCATGTTTCCCATATTTTCCCTTCCCAGATACAAGCCCGTTTGAGCGTTTGGGGCACTTTTTAGCTAAAATCATCCTACAGGGCCTAACTGCATATGCTAAAGCCTGCCTATTTTGAATGGTCTAGTGGCCCCTGCAACCTCCAAAAATATCAGGATTTTCTTCCCCAATAACCTGCTAACTCACCCCTGAAATACCTACTTATTCACCCTATTTTGTTAATTGGACTCATTTCTCATTTGAAATGCCCATTTTTGGGGGGCCATAAATGTGCGTCTTTAAAAGGTGATTTCTACGATACCCCACTTTTGCGCGTCGGACCTCAACTTTTCCCGTAAACGCAGAAAAACCGCAATTTTCAGGAGAAACGAGACAGACATCCCCTCCCTCTGCCACCCACCCGCCCAACTGACAGCCAGCCATTAGACATGCACAGATAGTTCTGAGGGTCTGTCTGTGATGTCATAAAGGGCCTGCTGATCAATGGGCAGCTTTCTGATTGGCTGCTGTATTTGATTGACAGATGGAAGCTGGCAGCTGATTGGCTGTCTAGCCTAAAGTGCTTTACACACCTCCCTGATGGTACCACTGGCTAAGACTCAACCTCAGCTCATTGGGTAATGAAAAATTTAGAACAATTGATGGATGAAAGCAGGCAGGCCGGCCATTTTGGGACGCTCATTGGACTTGTTTAATGCAATGCACCTTTGTATTTTCACATGCATTCGCTTCATGCTGTAACCACTGTGCATAAAAATTTGGAAACATGGCATACAGAGTATCATTTGGTGTCTAAGTCATGTTTCCCATGTTTTTCCTTCCCAGATACTAGCCCGTTTGAGTGTTTGGGGCACTTTTTAGCTAAAATCATCCTACGGGGCCTAACTGCATATGCTAAAGCCTGCCTATTTTGAATGGTCTAGTGGCCCCTGCAACCTCCAAAAATATCAGGACTTACTTCCCCAATAACCTGCTATCTCACCCCTGAAATACATACTTATTCACCCTATTTTGTTAATTGGACTCATTTCTCATTTGAAATGCCCATTTTTGGTGGGCCAGAAATGTGCGTCTTTAAAAGGTGATTTCTACGATATCCCACTTTTGCGCGTCGGACCTCAACTTTTCCCGTAAATGCAGAAAAAACGCAATTTTCAGGAGAAACGAGACAGACATCCCCTCCCTCTGCCACCCACCCGCCCAACTGACAGCCAGCCATTAGACATGCACAGATAGTTCTGAGGGTCTGTCTGTGATGTAATAAAGGGCCTGCTGATCAATGGGCAGCTTTCTGATTGGCTGCTGTATTAGATTGACAGATGGAAGCTGGCAGCTGATTGGCTGTCTAGCCTAAAGTGCTTTACACACCTCCCTGATGGTACCACTCGCTAAGACTCCACCTCAGCTCATTGGGTAATGAAAAATTTAGAACGATTGATGGATGAAAGCAGGCAGGCCGGCCATTTTGGGACGCTCAGTGGACTTGTTTAATGCAATGCACCTTTGTATATTCACATGCATTCGCTTCATGCTGTAACCACTGTGCATAAAAATTTGGAAACATGGCATACAGTGTATCATTTGGTGTCTAAGTCATGTTTCCCATATTTTCCCTTCCCAGATACAAGCCCGTTTGAGTGTTTGGGGCACTTTTTAGCTAAAATCATCCTACAGGGCCTAACTGCATATGCTAAAGCCTGCCTATTTTGAATGGTCTAGTGGCCCCTGCAACCTCCAAAAATATCAGGACTTACTTCCCCAATAACCTGCTATCTCACCCCTGAAATACATACTTATTCACCCTATTTTGTTAATTGGACTCATTTCTCATTTGAAATGCCCATTTTTGGGGGGCCAGAAATGTGCGTCTTTAAAAGGTGATTTCTACGATATCCCACTTTTGCGCGTCGGACCTCAACTTTTCCCGTAAACGCAGAAAAAACGCAATTTTCAGGAGAAACGAGACAGACATCCCCTCCCTCTGCCACCCACCCGCCCAACTGACAGCCAGCCATTAGACATGCACAGATAGTTCTGAGGGTCTGTCTGTGATGTCATAAAGGGCCTGCTGATCAATGGGCAGCTTTCTGATTGGCTGCTGTATTAGATTGACAGATGGAAACTGGCAGCTGATTGGCTGTCTAGCCTAAAGTGCTTTACACACCTCCCCTGATGGTACCACTCGCTAAGACTCCACCTCAGCTCATTAGGTAATGAAAAATTTAGAACAATTGATGGATGAAAGCAGGCAGGCCGGCCATATTGGGACGCTCAGTGGACTTGTTTAATGCAATGCACCTTTGTATATTCACATGCATTCGCTTCATGCTGTAACCACTGTGCATAAAATTTGGAAACATGGCATACAGTGTATCATTTGGTGTCTAAGTCATGTTTCCCATATTTTCCCTTCCCAGATACAAGCCCGTTTGAGTGTTTGGGGCACTTTTTAGCTAAAATCATCCTACAGGACCTAACTGCATATGCTAAAGCCTGCCTTTTTTGAATGGTGTAGTTGCCCCTGCAACCTCCAAAAATATCAAGATTTACTTCCCCAATAACCTGCTAACTCACCCCTGAAATACATACTTATTCACCCTATTTTGTTCATAGGACTCATTTCTCATTTGAAATGCCCATTTTTGGGGGGCCAGAAATGTGCGTCTTTAAAAGGTGATTTCTACGATACCCCACTTTTGCGCGTCGGACCTCAACTTTTCCCGTAAACGCAGAAAAACCGCAATTTTCAGGAGAAACGAGACAGACATCCCCTCCCTCTGCCACCCACCCGCCCAACTGACAGCCAGCCATTAGACATGCACAGATAGTTCTGAGGGTCTGTCTGTGATGTCATAAAGGGCCTGCTGATCAATGGGCAGCTTTCTGATTGGCTGCTGTATTTGATTGACAGATGGAAGCTGGCAGCTGATTGGCTGTCTAGACTAAAGTGCTTTACAAACCTCCCTGATGGTACCACTGGCTAAGACTACACCTCAGCTCATTGGGTAATGAAAAATTTAGAACAATTGATGGATGAAAGCAGGCAGGCCGGCCATTTTGGGACGCTCATTGGACTTGTTTAATGCAATGCACCTTTGTATTTTCACATGCATTCGCTTCATACTGTAACCACTGTGCATAAAAATTTGGAAACATGGCATACAGTGTATCATTTGGTGTCTAAGTCATGTTTCCCATATTTTCCCTTCCCAGATACAAGCCCGTTTGAGTGTTTGGGGCACTTTTTAGCTAAAATCATCCTACAGGGCCTAACTGCATATGCTAAAGCCTGCCTATTTTGAATGGTGTAGTGGCCCCTGCAACCTCCAAAAATATCAGGACTTACTTCCCCAATAACCTGCTAACTCACCCCTGAAATACATACTTATTCACCCTATTTTGTTCATTGGACTCATTTCTCATTTGAAATGCCCATTTTTGGGGAGCCAGAAATGTGCGTCTTTAAAAGGTGATTTCTACGATAATCCAATTTTGCGCGTCGGACCTCAACTTTTCCCGTAAACGCAGAAAAACCGCAATTTCAGGAGAAACGAGACAGACATCCCCTCCCTCTGCCACCCACCCGCCCAACTGAAAGCCAGCCATTAGATATGCACAGATAGTTCTGAGGGTCTGTCTGTGATGTCATAAAGGGCCTGCTGATCAATGGGCAGCTTTCTGATTGGCTGCTGTATTTGGTTGACAGATGGAAGCTGGCAGCTGATTGGGCTGTCTAGCCTAAAGTGCTTTACACACCTCCCTGATGGTACCACTGGCTAAGACTCCACCTCAGCTCATTGGGTAATGAAAAATGTAGAACAATTGATGGATGAAAGCAGGCAGGCCGGCCATTTTGGGATGCTCATTGGACTTGTTTAATGCAATGCACCTTTGTATTTTCACATGCATTCGCTTCATGCTGTAACCACTGTGCATAAAAATTTGGAAACATGGCATACAGTGTATTATTTGGTGTCTAAGTCATGTTTCCCATATTTTCCCTTCCCAGATACAAGCCGTTTGAGCGTTTGGGGCACTTTTTAGCTAAATCATCCTACAGGGCCTAACTGCATATGCTAAAGCCTGCCTATTTTGAATGGTCTAGTGGCCCCTGCAACCTCCAAAAATATCAGGATTTTCTTCCCCAATAACCTGCTAACTCACCCCTGAAATACCTACTTATTCACCCTATTTTGTTAATTGGACTCATTTCTCATTTGAAATGCCCATTTTTTGGGGGCCATAAATGTGCGTCTTTAAAAGGTGATTTCTACGAGACCCCACTTTTGCGCGTCGGACCTAAACTTTTCCCGTAAACGCAGAAAACCGCAATTTTCAGGAGAAACGAGACATACATCCCCTCCCTCTGCCACCCACCCGCCCAACTGACAGCCAGCCATTAGACATGCACAGATAGTTCTGAGGGTCTGTCTGTGATGTCATAAAGGGCCTGCTGATCAATGGGCAGCTTTCTGATTGGCTGCTGTATTTGATTGACAGATGGAAGCTGGCAGCTGATTGGCTGTCTAGCCTAAAGTGCTTTACACACCTCCCTGATGGTACCACTGGCTAAGACTCAACCTCAGCTCATTGGGTAATGAAAAATTTAGAACAATTGATGGATGAAAGCAGGCAGGCCGGCCATTTTGGGACGCTCATTGGACTTGTTTAATGCAATGCACCTTTGTATTTTCACATGCATTCGCTTCATGCTGTAACCACTGTGCATAAAAATTTGGAAACATGGCATACAGTGTATCATTTGGTGTCTAAGTCATGTTTCCCATGTTTTTCCTTCCCAGATACTAGCCCGTTTGAGTGTTTGGGGCACTTTTTAGCTAAAATCATCCTACGGGGCCTAACTGCATATGCTAAAGCCTGCCTATTTTGAATGGTGTAGTGGCCCCTGCAACCTCCAAAAATATCAGGACTTACTTCCCCAATAACCTGCTAACTCACCCCTGAAATACATACTTATTCACCCTATTTTGTTCATTGGACTCATTTCTCATTTGAAATGCCCATTTTTGGGGGGGGGGGCAGAAATGTGCGTCTTTAAAAGGTGATTTCTACGATACCTCACTTTTGCGCGTCGGACCTCAACTTTTCCCGTAAACACAGAAAAAACGCAATTTTCAGGAGAAACGAGACAGACATCACCTCCCTCTGCCACCCACCCGCCCAACTGAAAGCCAGCCATTAGACATGCACAGATAGTTCTGAGGGTCTGTCTGTGATGTCATAAAGGGCCTGCTGATCAATGGGCAGCTTTCTGATTGGCTGCTGCATTTGATTGACAGATGGAAGCTGGCAGCTGATTGGCTTTCTAGCCTAAAGTGCTTTACACACCTCCCTGATGGTACCACTGGCTAAGACTCCACCTCAGCTCATTGGGTAATGAAAAATTTAGAACAATTGATGGATGAAAGCAGGCAGGCCGGCCATTTTGGGACGCTCATTGACTTTTTTAATGCAATGCACCTTTGTATTTTCACATGCATTCGCTTCATGCTGTAACCACTGTGCATAAAAATTTGGAAACATGGCATACAGTGTATCATTTGGTGTCTAAGTCATGTTTCCTATATTTTCCCTTCCCAGATACAAGCCCGTTTGAGTGTTTGGGGCACTTTTTAGCTAAAATCATCCTACAGGGCCTACTGCATATGCTAAAGCCTGCCTATTTTGAATGGTGTAGTTGCCCCTGCAACCTCCAAAAATATCAGGATTTACTTCCCCAATAACCTGCTAACTCACCCCTGAAATACATACTTATTCACCCTATTTTGTTCATTGGACTCATTTCTCATTGGAAATGCCCATTTTTGGGGAGCCAGAAATGTGCGTCTTTAAAAGGTGATTTCTACGATAATCCAATTTTGCGCGTCGGACCTCAGCTTTTCCAGTAAACGCAGAAAAACCGCAATTTTCAGGAGAAACGAGACAGACATCCCCTCCCTCTGCCACCCACCCGCCCAACTGAAAGCCAGCCATTAGATATGCACAGATAGTTCTGAGGGTCTGTCTGTGATGTCATAAAGGGCCTGCTGATCAATGGGCAGCTTTCTGATTGGCTGCTGTATTTGATTGACAGATGGAAGCTGGCAGCTGATTGGCTGTCTAGCCTAAAGTGCTTTACACACCTCCCTGATGGTACCACTGGCTAAGACTCCACCTCAGCTCATTGGGTAATGAAAAATGTAGAACAATTGATGGATGAAAGCAGGCAGGCCGGCCATTTTGGGATGCTCATTGGACTTGTTTAATGCAATGCACCTTTGTATTTTCACTGCATTCGCTTCATGCTGTAACCACTGTGCATAAAAATTTGGAAACATGGCATACAGTGTATTATTTGGTGTCTAAGTCATGTTTCCCATATTTTCCCTTCCCAGATACAAGCCCGTTTGAGCGTTTGGGGCACTTTTTAGCTAAAATCATCCTACAGGGCCTAACTGCATATGCTAAAGCCTGCCTATTTTGAATGGTCTAGTGGCCCCTGCACCTCCAAAAATATCAGGATTTTCTTCCCCAATAACCTGCTAACTCACCCCTGAAATACCTACTTATTCACCCTATTTTGTTAATTGGACTCATTTCTCATTTGAAATGCCCATTTTTGGGGGGCCATAAATGTGCGTCTTTAAAAGGTGATTTCTACGATACCCCACTTTTGCGCGTCGGACCTCAACTTTTCCCCGTAAACGCAGAAAAACCGCAATTTTTCAGGAGAAACGAGACAGACATCCCCTCCCTCTGCCACCCACCCGCCCACCTGGACAGCCAGCCATTAGACATGCACAGATAGTTCTGAGGGTCTGTCTGTGATGTCATAAAGGGCCTGCTGATCAATGGGCAGCTTTCTGATTGGCTGCTGTATTTGATTGACAGATGGAAAGCTGGCAGCTGATTGGCTGTCTAGCCTAAAGTGCTTTACACACCTCCCTGATGGTACCACTGGCTAAGACTCAACCTCAGCTCATTGGGTAATGAAAAATTTAGAACAATTGATGGATGAAAGCAGGCAGGCCGGCCATTTTGGGACGCTCATTGGACTTGTTAAATGCAATGCACCTTTGTATTTTCACATGCATTCGCTTCATGCTGTAACCACTGTGCATAAAAATTTGGAAACATGGCATACAGAGTATCATTTGGTGTCTAAGTCATGTTTCCATGTTTTTCCTTCCCAGATACTAGCCCGTTTGAGTGTTTGGGGCACTTTTTAGCTAAAATCATCCTACGGGCTAACTGCATATGCTAAAGCCTGCCTATTTTGAATGGTCTAGTGGCCCCTGCAACCTCCAAAAATATCAGGACTTACTTCCCCAATAACCTGCTATCTCACCCCTGAAATACATACTTATTCACCCTATTTTGTTAATTGGACTCATTTCTCATTTGAAATGCCCATTTTGGTGGGCCAGAAATGTGCGTCTTTAAAAGGTGATTTCTACGATATCCCACTTTTGCGCGTCGGACCTCAACTTTTCCCGTAAATGCAGAAAAACGCAATTTTCAGGAGAAACGAGACAGACAATCCCCTCCCTCTGCCACCCACCCGCCCAACTGACAGCCAGCCATTAGACATGCACAGATAGTTCTGAGGGTCTGTCTGTGATGTAATAAAGGGCCTGCTGATCAATGGGCAGCTTTCTGATTGGCTGCTGTATTAGATTGACAGATGGAAGCTGGCAGCTGATTGGCTGTCTAGCCTAAAGTGCTTTACACACCTCCCTGATGGTACCACTCGCTAAGACTCCACCTCAGCTCATTGGGTAATGAAAAATTTAGAACGATTGATGGATGAAAGCAGGCAGGCCGGCCATTTTGGGACGCTCAGTGGACTTGTTTAATGCAATGCACCTTTGTATATTCACATGCATTCGCTTCATGCTGTAACCACTGTGCATAAAAATTTGGAAACATGGCATACAGTGTATCATTTGGTGTCTAAGTCATGTTTCCCATATTTTCCCTTCCCAGATACAAGCCCGTTTGAGTGTTTGGGGCACTTTTTAGCTAAAATCATCCTACAGGGCCTAACTGCATATGCTAAAGCCTGCCTATTTTGAATGGTGTAGTTGCCCCTGCAACCTCCAAAAATATCAGGATTTACTTCCCCAATAACCTGCTAACTCACCCCTGAAATACATACTTATTCACCCTATTTTGTTAATTGAACTCATTTCTCATTTGAAATGCCCATTTTTGGGGGGCCAGAAATGTGCGTCTTTAAAAGGTGATTTCTACGATACCCCACTTTTGCGCGTCGGACCTCAACTTTTCCCGTAAACGCAGAAAAACCGCAATTTTCAGGAGAAACGAGACAGACATCCCCTCCCTCTGCCACCCACCCGCCCAACTGACAGCCAGCCATTAGACATGCACAGATAGTTCTGAGGGTCTGTCTGTGATGTCATAAAGGGCCTGCTGATCAATGGGCAGCTTTCTGATTGGCTGCTGTATTTGATTGACAGATGGAAGCTGGCAGCTGATTGGCTGTCTAGCCTAAAGTGCTTTACACACCTCCCTGATGGTACCACTGGCTAAGACTCCACCTCAGCTCATTGGGTAATGAAAAATTTAGAACAATTGATGGATGAAAGCAGGCAGGCCGGCCATTTTGGGACGCTCATTGGACTTGTTTAATGCAATGCACCTTTGTATTTTCACATGCATTCGCTTCATGCTGTAACCACTGTGCATAAAAATTTGGAAACATGGCATACAGAGTATCATTTGGTGTCTAAGTCATGTTTCCCATGTTTTTCCTTCCCAGATACTAGCCCGTTTGAGTGTTTGGGGCACTTTTTAGCTAAAATCATCCTACGGGGCCTAACTGCATATGCTAAAGCCTGCCTATTTTGAATGGTCTAGTGGCCCCTGCAACCTCCAAAAATATCAGGACTTACTTCCCCAATAACCTGCTATCTCACCCCTGAAATACATACTTATTCACCCTATTTTGTTAATTGGACTCATTTCTCATTTGAAATGCCCATTTTTGGGGGGCCAGAAATGTGCGTCTTTAAAAGGTGATTTCTACGATATCCCACTTTTGCGCGTCGGACCTCAACTTTTCCCGTAAACGCAGAAAAAACGCAATTTTCAGGAGAAACGAGACAGACATCCCCTCCCTCTGCCACCCACCCGCCCAACTGACAGCCAGCCATTAGACATGCACAGATAGTTCTGAGGGTCTGTCTGTGATGTCATAAAGGGCCTGCTGATCAATGGGCAGCTTTCTGATTGGCTGCTGTATTAGATTGACAGATGGAAGCTGGCAGCTGATTGGCTGTCTAGCCTAAAGTGCTTTACACACCTCCCTGATGGTACCACTCGCTAAGACTCCACCTCAGCTCATTGGGTAATGAAAAATTTAGAACAATTGATGGATGAAAGCAGGCAGGCCGGCCATATTGGGACGCTCAGTGGACTTGTTTAATGCAATGCACCTTTGTATATTCACATGCATTCGCTTCATGCTGTAACCACTGTGCATAAAATTTTGGAAACATGGCATACAGTGTATCATTTGGTGTCTAAGTCATGTTTCCCATATTTTCCCTTCCCAGATACAAGCCCGTTTGAGTGTTTGGGGCACTTTTTAGCTAAAATCATCCTACAGGACCTAACTGCATATGCTAAAGCCTGCCTTTTTTGAATGGTGTAGTTGCCCCTGCAACCTCCAAAAATATCAAGATTTACTTCCCCAATAACCTGCTAACTCACCCCTGAAATACATACTTATTCACCCTATTTTGTTCATAGGACTCATTTCTCATTTGAAATGCCCATTTTTGGGGGGCCAGAAATGTGCGTCTTTAAAAGGTGATTTCTACGATACCCCACTTTTGCGCGTCGGACCTCAACTTTTCCCGTAAACGCAGAAAAACCGCAATTTTCAGGAGAAACGAGACAGACATCCCCTCCCTCTGCCACCCACCCGCCCAACTGACAGCCAGCCATTAGACATGCACAGATAGTTCTGAGGGTCTGTCTGTGATGTCATAAAGGGCCTGCTGATCAATGGGCAGCTTTCTGATTGGCTGCTGTATTTGATTGACAGATGGAAGCTGGCAGCTGATTGGCTG